>NC_047664.1:60418881-60719193 GCF_011762505.2 Arvicanthis niloticus | reverse complement strand
ACTGTATAGCCTTGAAACTTTCAAAATTGAAACACCTTTAGAAAAAGATGTTCTATCAGTGCATAAGTTGTACATAGATAATGATCTACTTTATTTCTTACAACAATAAAGAATATATATTCAAATGAAATGTAATCATACACAAGAAAACACTTTAAACCATAATTGTGTGAGATTACCAGTCTCATATACTCTACTACTGTAATAATTTCATAGCTATTTTATGTTACTGTTCTAGGCAATCCAAAGGCGTATGCAGATATTCAGCTGTGTGAGAGGTTAATACTCAACATTGGTCAAAACTCAGTGGGATTTCACACACACAAAAATTATGCTTTCTCTGCTACAGCCAGGAGGGAACTGTTGCAGGAGTGATCCAAAAGACCAGATGAAGTTTTTGGAAGTAAAATAAGTAAAAATTACACTGCATCCCTCTGCAAATACTACCTCATTGACCCACACACTACTTCTTAAACTTGGGTTCACAACCCCACATGGGGATACATAATTAAACATGGGCATCACAAAAACTTTGTCATCAGGAAAATGTTTCCCAATAAGTAAAGGATACAGTTTAATTTGTAATCACACACACACACACACACACAAAGGCTGCATGGTGTTTCTGTTAGTATTTTTCCATGCTACATGGTGTAAATTCACTGCTGCCCTGCCTCTGAAGATACAGTCCAAATGCTTTGCACTTTGCACCCCTTCAAGCCACCCAAAAAACAATGTTCTGGAAAATGCCTTGGATTGGATTCATGACCTTTACATGTAATGTACGCTTTTATTTCATACACAAATTTTACGCCTTCAGGGAAATGTTGCAGTTTAATTATAAAAAAATGAGACTCAATATTTTTCTGCTGTAACTCTCCAGCATATAGGTATAAAATTGGTGGATCCTTGGATTATAATATTTCAGAATTTCTAATTTTTTCAGTTTATTCTTTGAGTTGCTTACTTAAGGTTCATATAATTTTTACTTGAACTTAGGGCAAAGGGACAATTGCTAAAAGAACAATGAACATACTCTGGGACTTTCTACTACACATTTCTGAAATGCAGTGTTCTCCTTATTGATGCTTGTAAAGACAAATGTCAAAAATACTCTAAAAAATTTTTTTGTTTCTGTACTATATCAACAAGTAATAATATTAATGATTTCTCTATGTAAAAATAAATAAGTACTCCTGTTGCAGTAATTTAAAAAGCTGATTTCCTCTTCAATAGACATAAAATTATATCTATTATGTATCACATATTATATAGTCAAACAATTTTTAAAGGAAATTTATTCACAATATATTATTGCTAAACATTTAAGTTTTATGGCTATGTATGAAATAATTCTGGAATAATGTTTAAGTTCTTAAGTAATAAAAAGCTTCAAAAAAGAAAGAGAGAAAAAAGAAATAGAAAAGAAAATGGCTTATAAGAGCTAGGCTAAGTGAACAGACACTCAGTCTGAAATGTTTACACTGTTGTTATTTAGTGTTTCTAGCTTTTAATTCTCCAAATGCCAAAGCTGCTGGTAGCTCACTGGGGTAACTTTCCATGGGTGTTTCAGTTTCTTCAGGTTTCCCCTTAACCTTCTTCCTCTAATATGTAGTAAAATACACTTTCTATGTGTTTGTTACTTTTAAAATTAATTACTTCTTCCATGTAAAATCTTACTAAACTTATGATGTTATATACACCACATTTATTTGTGGCAACAGAAATACAAGATGAGATAACTCTTAGAGTAGGTTAAAATGTAGCATGTAAGACTATAAATTTAATAGAAGTGTATTCTATGAAGAAACAAAGTAAGGTTTTTTTATTCTGAAATGGGAGAAAACTATTTAATATTTATTCTTTTAAAAGAGAGCACTTTGCCTTTAATTAAATTTCTATCCACTTAGTCTTACTCAGTTTGAAATCATGAATATATATTTATTTACATAACATCACCCCTTAGAAGTCTCTATTCCAAGAGGATATTGAGTCTGATAATTTCTAGTCTAATTAGATTGAGCCATAGACTAAGGAAAGGACAATTTAATTTAGCTTTTAGGATTTTAGATGATTTATTCAGAGGTCAAATGTGAATGTTCTTTTGAAAAGCAATGCATTCACTCAGTGCATTGCAATATATATATATATATATATATATATATATTATATATATATATATATAATATATATATTATATATATATTAGAATTAACAGTAGTTCTGATGTATAAGCGTATTTACCTTAGAAATTAGAAAAAATATGATATTGCCATTTAAAGCAATTTTTCTATTTTATATGTGTGTATATTACATACTTCTGGTGACTATTCTTTCAAGATTTAAAATGATTCTTCATAACATTTCTCCAACATCAGTAAGACATGTCAAACAGCATATGAGTTAAAATTAAAATATCTAAGAAAAACTTCTTTTGCCTTTCTAAATGCATCTATCCCACTGAATAGAGAGACTGTCCATAAGGAAGTGAAGACACGGGCTATTGTGTAGGTATTTAAATTGTGTGCACTGACCTAAACCAAAATTAAGATAATTTAGAGCCATAAGTTTCAGCAGATAAGTGTTCTAATGGGAAAATATGAATTCTGGATTGCAAGGTGACATATTGATTCTCAACAGACTAGTTAATGCAGCTGTGTCCTGTCTGTCCTATATAAACCCATAGTACTATTAAAAAAGGGCAATCTTCTACAACAACATGATACTTATTTTGCAATGTTATTACTTGATATTACACAAAGATATTTCATTTTTGTTTCCTATAGTTGGTTTTTAAAGAAGAAAAAAATCAAGATGAAATTCCATTTGTGGTATGCTAACGAAACAAGAATTGTGTATTTTAAATATCATGTAGCTGTTGTAAAACTGTGAATCAATAATGCAGAGAAAATATAATTACAAAACGGGGTATAGCAATTAGTTAAGTGAAATTCCTGCAAGAAATCAGATATAGAAACAAATTAGTATAAATGTGCCTATATAAGCAATTGGAAGAGTTGAACACACATACAGGAAATCTGGTTGAATGTTCAGTGTAAAATATTTTTTGTCATTGTTAGTATACAAAGTCACAGTTTTGAAAAATAAAAGTTTTTGTAGATGGGTAAATTTCCTTTTTATCTGATTTGAAATTTAGAAGAAGGAGGTTATTTGAGAAACTTTTAGTGCTCAATTCAGAGACTTTAAGTACAGGAAATTCCATAGAAGATAATCATAAGTAAGTTAAGTTTTCAAATCCTTTAATAGCTATTAACAAATATTTAAAACATTTAATACTTTTGGTTTGAAAATGTTGATGCTACTTCCTTAATCCATCACATTTAATAATTGCTGAGAGCACATGGTAATTAATTTTAGTGACTGATTTTTTCAAGTGTGATCTAGACATGAATGGATGTAAAACAACAAAACAATAACAAACAAAACCAAAAAAAAAAAAAAAAAAAAAAAAAAAACCAAAAAACAGACCATTGTAAAATAGGACATGTAAAAATCACTACCAAGACAGTGACTTCCAGACTAAGAAGCTAGGTCAGCACAGGCACAGTGCATCTGTGAGAATGGCATTTTATTGTTGGAATTGTTTTCATATTGGGTTTCAGTGTGCTCACCGTGGCACATGTATGTGTGTTTTAAAATTACACTAAGGCTTCCCCTCTCCACCTAGAATGATAACATATGATAACAGCATGAACCAGAACAAGTAGGTTTCAGCTGAGAATGTGAAGTTATTCACATTGGATAGTATAGAGATCAATGAATCATTTGAGTTTTTCCTTTGAAATTTATGAGAGTATTTTTT
This sequence comes from Arvicanthis niloticus, assembly GCF_011762505.2. NCBI lineage: Eukaryota > Metazoa > Chordata > Mammalia > Rodentia > Muridae > Arvicanthis > Arvicanthis niloticus. The sequence goes on along the minus strand of NC_047664.1, from coordinate 60,715,370 downwards.
TAAGTTCAAATGTATTTCAATAAAATGTTGCATTCCTTTGTGAGAAACATAAACCACAAACATTGCTCATTTTCGTTTCCCTCTGTGAAACATAAACTGTTGAACAAAGAACATTTGTCAAATGACTAGAGTGCAGATTATAGAAGTTTTGCTGACTTAGTGACTTTACTGAGATCTGAAGCTGTGATGGATAGGTATTCTGAAGAGAAGTGAGTACCTAAACTGAATCCATACTTCAGAAACGGATAATTTCAAACTATTGAGTATGATAAAAGTAATAGCAAATTCCAAACACCCATTTATCAAAGATCAGTTTGAGTCACAAAGATGGAAGATACTTGTGTTGCGCCATTCACACATGGATTCCTTGTGCATCCCCAACCTGAATGTAAATACTATTCCATTGCTATTCATCTCCCTCTTTAGCATTAACCTGTCTGAAAACCGGAAGCATTATGTGACCAGCTAGCTCAGCCTACTCAGCTTGTCACTTGACAATGGATCAATTGTTATTTTGTCTGAATCACCTCCTTAGAAAAACTTTAGTTACAAAATTTTTTCTCACACATTATATTCTGTATCACATTCTCTCTTTCCTCTCAACTCCTCTCAAATTCTATCTGTTTCCCTAACCACCCAACATTGTTCAATCACAACAAAAATAAGACAAAAAATATCAAACACACACACACACACACACACACACAAACCAACTAAAAACCAGACAAAATGCTATTACTGAGAAAGAAAGGTAGATACAAAATGTTACCCCTAACCAAGAGTTCTTATACAATCAATACTTGCTACTTGTTTTCTACAATGGGATCTCAGTGGGTGTATAAGCCATTATCCAAGGTATGTCCAAACCCCAGGATAACTTGGTCAACACAAATCAAAATCGTGTATGTTTGTTCAATTTCTCAGAGCCTCTTTCTTTTTGGAGTCTCTCATGGTCTTAAAGAATGTCTTGCATTTTATTCTGTATTCTTAAGTCAAGGCTTTGGTTTCATCTTAACCTCCCTTCTTGAATTCTGATCTCTCTCTCTCTCTCTCTCTCTCTCTCTCTCTCTCTCTCTCTCTCAGCACAATTATATTTCCATCATTTTCTTCTTTCCTTAAGCTCCTTAAGGAAAAACTTTCCCATGTTCCAATTCTAGTTCATTTTCAATGAATGACTGCTTTAATATTTGATATATTTGTTTCTAAATATATATGTAAAACCTGCTCAATCTGTATAATGTTAATTGATGTTAATTTGAAGGACTGACGATTTGGTATTAGTAACTAACTGGTGTATTCTTCCCTAGGAAAGCCTATTTCAGTTCTCAGCATTTATTCCTGAGGTGCCTGCCGTTTTTTTGGGTAAGGACAAGGGCTCATCAGCTTTCTTCAGTCTCCTTTAGCATTTCTATTTTTCTTATGCTCATACGGTGTATGTTTAGAGGAATATTTTGGTAAGATTTGATGGGAGTAGCATCTGAAATTTCTAAGATATAGAACTTCAAAGCCAGCTCTATGTCGTCTGGTTCTTCCACTCCTAGTCCCTCTTTGACAGTGTTCCAAGAACCTTAAGTATAGGAGTTGTTAGGTATTTGTGTTCATTGATAATGAATTCCACAACTCAGCATTTTGATGGCTTATCATTCTGTTAGGATATTCATCTGCTACAGTTATACGTTCTCTTGATGCACTTAGAACTACACTTACCTGCACAGACTAGGCTCATAGCCAAAAAGAAGTGGGGCATATGTATCTTTCAGCTGTGCTATACAACCTTCTTCATTGTTCCCCTAATAAACGTTCCTTAGCTTCCCTCCCTGTAACTAGCATCTCCATACGTACGAATAAATAAGCAAAATTAGAAGCTCATTTATGCACATATACATTTCTATCCCGTGTACTGAATTTTTACTTGAAAAGCATGTCTATTCATCATCAAAGGACATCAAGAGCAATAAATGAGTTATCTCTTCTGCTCGGAGTACCATTGACAGCCCCACTGTTTGATGACATGGCCTATTCCTCCAAACTGACTTGTCTAGACAAGTTTGCTCATGAGTTTCAGCTTCAGGAAGGAAAAAATCTTTGCCCTTATTACTGCCTTAGTAGAGCTTTATTGGGTGATATATATTATAAAGAATGGGAAGGGAGACTTGCCAAAGAGCCAAGTGCTTACCCCATTCAATTTTCCAGAGGATATTACTTAAGAAAACTTTTCTCTTACAAATTATTATTATTAAAAATATTTAATTATATTATATATTATATTTAAATATAATTAATTATTATTATTAAATATATTTCATTGAAAGATTCTAAATGACATAAGAAAACAGTCTCCATGGAATTTTTTTTTTACATATCACACTTTTTGATGATATTTGGTAAAAAAAAATAGTGAATAATTTCAAGGTACTGATGTATCCTTTAGGAAAAAAATCAGTTCTGTCGAGAGCTATGTATGCAATTTAAATCTGTCATTTCTCACCTCAGTTTTCCACTTTGTAAAATAAAAACAATAATTATTGCAAGATGAATTATTGTTTTATTATGTGAATGATAACTCAGACATAGAGCAAACACTGGTTAAGTAGAGACTTGAAAAGTCATGAATACAGAATCAGAATTCACTGGAACACTTTAAAGAAGGAACATTGAAATGGAATTTTTATATTTCTCTTTGGAACTGTCAATGTGAGTGACAAGAACAAATATTGATGTGGTTGACAGGATCCCTTAGAATTATCTGTTCAGCTTAAGCTTTCTGGAAACTTTTGTGAAGTCCCAAGCGGGTTGCTGGGAAATCCATTCTCAGTTTTCAATATGAAGATCCATACTTTCACAGAATACCTACCTTTAACATACCTGAGGATCTTTGGAAGCTGAAACTTTGAATTTAAACTTTGACACGGTTTCTTCATTTTTTCTTATAGAAATCATATTTTTAGTTTTTCTTTGCTTACATGATGTCATTTAAGAAATTACTACTGTTTAACACACTGGCTTATGTAGTTAATCATTTAGACTATGTGCTTGTGCATTGTGCTCTGTTAATGTGTACTAGACCAAGTATATGCATGTAACTATGGAGGCCAGTGGATAACCTGCTTCAAAACAGGGTCTCTTATTTAGCTGGAGTTTACCAACTAGGCTCGACTATTTGTCAGTGAACACCAGTGATTCTTCTATCTCTGCTACTATGGCAGCATGGTAGCCATAATCATTATGCCTAACATTTTCAGGTGACTCTTTGGGATTAAAATACGCTGCCTCATATTTATGAGGCAAGGACTTGAATGATTGAACTATTGAAAAGTTCAAAATTGCCATAGTATTAATCTTAAAGCAAATGAAAATTAAGCTACAATAGACTAGCGTGAATATATATATGGCAAACATTTGATGCCAAGAAGCATCCATTTAGTTTAGAGTGTAATGACATGCAAAGCAAAAGAGAGGGTGTGATGTCAAGCCTGCTGTTTCATATAATGAGACTTTCTTAAAGATCACATGTTAACTCGCATCAACTGTAAGAACAAAATGAATCATATATCATCAAACAGTAATTCAGTGTTTCAGGAAGAGACTTGGCTTCATGTAAGCACATGTGCATATGACAAGTTTGAGCCTCCTGGACCAATGGTTTCCAACTTGAGGTTGAAATTTCACATAGTTCACATATCCAGCATATCACATACTTTAAAAATGATTCACAACAGTAGCAAAACTACAGTTGTGAAGTAGGAACAAAATAATCTTGGGGTTGGGTGTCACCACAACATGAAGAATTATATTAAAGGGTTGTTGGAAGGTGGAGAACCGCTATCCTAGATAATCAGGATCATAAAATAGGTCACATATAGAACTGATCATTTATATATGTAAAAAAGTGCCTCAGTGAGCATAAATATTGTAAAAAAAAATGTTTAAAAATCTGCTATCTCTGTCTCGAAAAACCAAAAAAAAAAAAAAAAATAAAAAAAAAAAAAAATAAAAAAAAAACCGCTATGAAGGATTGTGTAAAGAACAGCAATGAGCAAACATTTCAAAAGTGAAAACACAGTTCTGAAGAATATTGTATTAGTTCTGAAATAATAAGAATTCCAAAATTTTTGGAAGATTAGATAGTAATATTCAGACTACACACTTACACACAAAAATCTGTGCATGTACACACACACACACACACACACAGACACACAAAACAAAACAAAACAAAGGCCTTTGGTGACCTTACAAGGAAATACAGAAATTACTGGTAGTCAAAAGTAAAATAGTCTTTAAATTAAAAATGGCTAAACACGCTGGAAAAATAGCTCAGTAATTAAGAGTATGTGCTGTTATTCTAGTGGATTCATTTCTCAGCACCTAAGCCAGGTGGCTCAGAACTTTCTGTAGCTCTACTTCTATGTGAGCCAAATCCCTTTGACCTCTACCAGCACCTGTGTGCATTTGGTGCTATTAAACTCATGCAGGCACACACATGAACACAATCAAATAAATAATAGATAATTTTAAAATGATTTAGAAGGTCATGATCCAATAGTTTATTTGTTAAGTGGTCTGGGTGTGAGGTAGTGCATGTAAAATAATTTTAATAAGACTGAATCTTTGAATGTATAGTTATTAAATTAAAATTAAATATTTTAATAAGACTTTTCTACATAAACTGAGATTGGCAAGCTTTTCCACTGATGTTTCAAAGCAAATAATTTAAATGTATTCACACCTCCAAAATCGTTTGTAGAAAATTTTCTTAAAAAAAAAAAAAAAAAAAACATTAAAAAGTCTTAATGCACAAACATTAAGATTTTTTTTTTTTTTTGGTTGGGATTTCAGTGTACAAAAACAACCCAAAAGGTAGATGTGATTAATGTTGTTGCCAATGCTCTTTGGTATTCTGGTAATATAGGAATCTACACCATATACTTTGAGAGGAAACAGATGAAAAAGGAGAAACGACATCTCCTGGAAAGATAATGAATCTAAAAGAACAGGAAACCCAATCACCGGATTCTAGCATATCAAGGATGTTTTAAAGAGGAATGCAAGACCTGTAGATGACAAACCTGCCTGATTGGACTATCATTTGGAAATGCAATCAATACTATGCATTTTTATCAACAGTCTAGCTGATACATTTGATTTTAGGTGTTTTTTTTTCTTTCCTTTGCCTTCCTGCCCATTTCCCTTCTGTAGATAAAAATAGTTTATAATTTTCAGACAGAGAAAGTTAAGTATCTTTCTTTCTGTCGTATTTAACATAAAAGACCAAGAGGAAGAATTGGTGGTTATTACATGATTTTCATTTGTTACTTTCTTTAGAGAATTCCTTGGTGTGGCTCGAAATGAATATAGCAAAACCGTCTAGACTAACTTGCAATTAAGAGAGTGCTTTACTAAGAGATTTTGACAAAAAAGAACCATCTACATTATATCTGGGGGGAGGAACTTAATTGCTTTTAGTGTTTTCATCCCACAAACCAGATGAAAGGGTTTTTTTTTTTTTAAGTCATACACATAAAGAGGATATTTCGGTAGCATTTGGAGTATCCATATTTAGAATGCAAATTACAATCAGCACACACATTGCAGTGTTTCCTCAAGAGAGTAATGCATTTCCCTCTTGACCCTGTTGCCCTAAGATGTCCTCATGGAGAAGTCACATTTCAATGACAAAGGCAGTAAGCAGGAAAACCTGGTGATAGACTGGAAGAACTTCCTTTGGATGCCAATTATCCATGGAGTACATTTAGATACCTGAATCTGACATTTCTTATACGATGCTGCATTTAAGAAGATGTGGCGCTAATACTTAAATAATGCCAGTTGCCACATAAAGTGTGAAGGAAAAGATGGAGACATAACATATAAAAAAGAAAAGGGAAAATTACAACACAAAGTATTAATAAAAAAGATCAGAGAATTGGATCATGATGGAGGGACTTGGGAAGGCACAAACATTTATTTACAACTGTTAAAGAATCATGTAAAATGACAAAAAGTGAAGTAAAATGAAATTATGGGGGTAAAATTAAAATTTCTGTTTGCATGGGAGCCCCAAGAAAACCATTAATTTTACAGGGTTTTCTCAAGTAGAAACAGTTGAATTGAAACTAAATCTTCTAGATATGCACCTTAATACACTGACATTTTAGAAATTTATATATAACAGTGAAATTATCAATCCTAAAATGTAATAGAATAGAAAACTGAGCTGACTGCACAGTGACCATATGTTGGCTATATGTACCAATTGAGTACTTTCAATGAGGTAAGTTTAGCAGCATAGTAGAAGTTTAAACTTCCTCAATTTTGTTCTCTTTTAAGTTAAAAGGAAGTTTTGTGTGTATGTTTGTGCATGTCTGTGTGTGTGTGTGTGTGTGTGTGTGTGTGTGTGTGTGTGTGTGTGCGTTAGACAGCTCTGTTGTTTTAAAAAGATTGCATTCACTATAGAAATGTCATTAAACAACGTATGGTCCCGTTGCAGTGCCATGTGTGGAAAAGTGTTTTTGCATGGAATTAATGCTGTGTGATATTCTCAGCATTTTTTTTCTATGGAGACAACATGCCTTGCAACAATAATTACATAATTTTGGCTATTAAGTAAAATGATATTTTAATTAAAACTATACTATCCTCAATATTTTTAAATATCTGAATACAGCTTAAGGTTTAAAATTGAAGTATATGACTGGTCATAGCAGACTAGACTTTGTCATAAAACTATCATAATAACAAAGAAAACAAAAGTGCTAAGAATTTCTTGATCCATCACACCTACAATGTGTTATAATTTCACCATCCCTCACTGCTTTTAAAAAGCCTGCCTATGTGATCTAAAGGAACTAGTATACATGCATGCATATTTTCATATATTTTAAAAAAGAATATATCTAAAATACAAGCAGTACTCTAGCATTTCATAGTAGATGCAAGTTTTCATGTTCATATTTTATTTCCATTCAAAAATGTATTTCCATACATTTCTTAATTGTGTTGTTATGTTGGTTTGAATGGGAATACCTCCTGTATGCTCATGCATTGGACCATTTCTTCTGTTGATAGACTTATTTGGGCAGGATTAGGATGTATGTCTCTGTTGTAGAAGATATGTCACTGCTGGCAGATTTTGAGGTTTCAAAATCTCATACCATTTTCAGTTAGTCTTTTCTCCCACTGCCTTCTGCTCGCAGATAATGAAATGAGATATTACATACTAGTACTATGCATGCATACATTCTTCCATGCCCCCTGCCATCTTGGTCGTGGTCTCACCCACTGAATCTGTTATTCCTCTAATAAACTTTTATTCCCTAGGTTGTGTTGATTTTAATATCTTAGCACAGCAATTGAAATATAACTAAAACAGTGCTTATACACATGTGTACACTCTCCCACAGCACACAGAGATGTCAGATAACTTGCAGAAGTCTGCTCTTTAGTTCTGATCTGTGTGTTCCAGTTATCAAATTTAGAACCCCAGGCTTATCAATGAAGCCCCTACTTTTCTTTCTAAGCCACGTAGCTGACCATTCTTTACATTTTTAACCAACAAAACAGTTTTAAAGTCTTTGGCTTTGCTTTTAGATAAGTGCCTCATATAACCCAGACTGTGATCAGACTCACTTTATAACTGTGAAATCTGGTCTTCCTGTCTCCAATTTCAATTTATAAACTATAGGTATATGTCATGAGAAATTTAAATGGTGAAGTTAGTATAATTCAAATGTCTTCCCCTATTTATTTTTATAATAATTGTGATAGAAATTATGTACACTACTCATTAGCATGCACACATATAATTAATAAACATTTTTTCCATAGGAAGCATAGCTAGTAACTGGTCTGTGTTGTTTATAAATTTGAGTGACATTTTCTTTCTGAAGTATAGCTAAAATTAAGCTTTATATTTTTCCTAATAGTTAAAACTGTTTTTTGAAAGTTCCCTGCAAAACAACAAGAATAATTTATTTTAGCAACAGAATTCACCTTCAGTTTTAGGATTACAAAACATCAAATGTCATTTGAAATGTCTACTTCTTCTGTGCGTGGATGTCAGTAAGGATTCATGAAACCGGGAGCATCATAGGAAACCATGATTCAGTGCAACTATCTAGGACACAAAATCAAGGTTACAACCGGTGAACTCTTATTACAGGGTTCTGAACAGTGCATTGAACATACCACTCCACTGTGCACTCTGGTCTAAGTCAGCAACACCCAACCTTTGTGTCAAACAATGGGTGAATCTGCTGTTTCAGTGTGTAATACCAGAATATCCCAGCCAGTGAGATACAGTTCTCGCTGCCCTTACTTCAGAAGCTTCTTTCTAGAGGATATAAATGGGATAAACTAGTAAGAAATTATTCAGAGCAAAAACTCAAAGGGTACTTTCTGTTCCTCAGCTTGCCTCTATATCTGGCAGAAAGGAGATATAGAAGTTCATTTGGAAATGCAAAAAAAAAAAAATGAACTAACTTAATATTGAAATCATGGAAAATGAAGCTCAAAATGTTTAAATAGTTTTCCAAAGATCATTAGTCATATAAGGTAAGTGTTTCAACTTGAAAATATCCCATGCCTTTCAGATATACTGTTCCATTGGGGGAATTTTGTTTACCATCTTTTCATTTGTCTAATATGGCCTTGGTCTCCAGTAAGGCAGAGGTGGTGGCGTGGTTCACAAAGCATTTGACAGTTTCCCTGATGGAGGCTTACAAGCCTTGCTAATTTCCATCATCGAAAGAAGAAGTAGACATTTGAAACATCTTATGAAAATGTTCAAAACTCTTCAAGTGGGTCATGTTTATAGACCAACATGAAATCTAAAATTACTGTGCAAATGCAAATATCTTAAACAATAGCCAGATTTCCTCAATTCCTCTATTCAGTTTTTGAAAGCATTGCAGCACTACTCTGTACAAATCTTTAAAACAGAGAAGCAAGATTCGAGTCATTCTTGGAACACTTTTAGTACAATATAAACAATAAACATTCACAGTAACTCAGAGAAGTATTTGTGATCATTCAAAAGAATATGACACTGATGATTTATGCTACCTCCTTTAACTCAAATTACATTTTTTAAATTATATATGTATATATGGATAGATACGTATAGATATGTAGATATACATATAGATATATAGATATATAAATTATATAAGACAATCATAAAGAAACTACAAATAGCCTTGAATATTAAATTTGTTACCTGAAAGATAAACCATACTTTGTATGATTTAAAGAACATGACATTTTAAAAAAACTTAGAATTTCTCATTTAATAATGTTTGTCTGATAAGCTCTTTTTACAATATATAATAATACTAAGACAATCACGGATTTATATGAGGAAGTAACAGATTTCAGCCTTAGCTGCTTCGCACACTTTATGTCATTGTTGGTCCTAGCATCACTCAGGACTTATGTTTCTAAATGGCCACTGGTTTGAGTATAACCTTCACTGTGTCTTTCAAACTTCCTCTGCATGGAGTTTGGTCTTTAGTTTGGTTTTGCTGGTACGTAATGGACCTAGTTATCAATGATGGACATAGTGGTGAGCATGGTCCAGGATGGGATTCATGCATAGTGCATTCTCACTTGGGTGGGGTGTTATCAATAGAAGCAAAACATACTTTTTCTGGTTTTCTGCTTTCTGTCATGAATTTTTGTACTTCTGTACCTGTTCTTGCCACAGAGCTCTTACAAAACATGGAAAAAAAAAAGGAATCAGTGTACCCTTGATCCTCCAGAATTGTTAGCTAAATAAAATTTCTTTCTTTACCAAGGACTCATTTTTGGGTCTTAGTGTTCCAGCAAAATAGATGGAGTGAGACAACAGTGCAAGTTTTTACACTTCAAAAACATAGAATTACATTTCTATGTTAAAATTTACCCATTTTAAAGTAAAAATAATAAAATCCCAAAATATATTATATTTTCTTTGCATATCCTATTTTCTATGCCTTTTCTAATTCTTAATTATTGTCTAACAATAACAGACATGCCAATAATCCCCACTTTATATATTATATAATATTAATGATTAAATATCAGCTAAAGTACTTTGAAAAAAATATATGAAAACAGGTTTGAGGAAGGGGACAAAGTAGGTTTCAGGCCAGGAAAAAAAATCATAATTCTTTATCCTATTATACAAGGTGAATTACTCACAATTTGAACTGACTATTCAAGAGTAATTAAGTACCTAATAAACTGCAATAACCTGTTTGTCACAAAGAAAATGGGAACTCTGTGGAAATGTCTAGTTTCTTTGGAGACTCAATTAGGTCACAATGATGTTTTGCTGGGGCAGACAGGTGAACGGATGTTTTCCTAAAATAGATATATGAAAAGACACCAGATCCATATTAAAATAGGTTTTGAATAATTTAAGCCTACATGTATCTTATGAATATTTGTTCATATTATAACTTCCCAGTTGGATTACGTAGTTGTGGTTGATAGAAAACAGATTACTCTTTCCCCTTTGAACTTTGGGGAAGTTGTAGTTTTCAGAATTTAACATCGTCATCTTTTCCAACACAACTGGCTTTGTTTTATAAAACTATGAACTCCAAGAGAAATGATAAATGTGAGTTCTCTGTGCTCAGTTATTTTCATTATTGCTAGGAAGAAACAGTTGCAGTAAAACATTAAAATGGTTTCATTAGATAGTATTAAGTACATTACATAATAAGTAATAATAAAAGAAACAAGAAGAAAGAAGAGAACCATCATCTATACCTGTGAGGCAGGCAGTTTGTATATAAGGTCATCCTTCTATACTTCGGTTAATGAATTCATGAAATTCTTAGGCAAATGGATGGAATTGGAAAATATCTTGAGTGAAGTAACCCAATCACAAAAGAACACACATGGTGTGCACTCAATGATGAGTGGATATTAGCCCAAAAGCTCACAATACCTAAGATAGAATGCATAGACCACATAAAACTCAAGAAAAAGAAGGGAGACTAAAGTGTGGATGCTTTAGTCCTTCTTAGAAGGAGTAACAAAATACTCAACCAGAGCTCCCAGGGTCTAAACCTCCAGCGTGGAAACACAAAGGGAGGGGCTCATGGCTCCACCTGTATAGTTAGTTGAGGATGGCCTTGTCATGCATAAGTAGAAGAAGAGGGCCTTGGTCCCTGAAAGTCTGGATGCCCTAGTGTTGGGGAATTCGAGAGCAGGGAGCCAGGAATTGGTGGATAGATGGGGCACACCCTCATAGAAGTAAGAAGAGAAGGGATGGAATAAAAAGTTTTGGGTGGGGGAAGGAGAGAGGGGATAACATTTGAAAGGTAAATAAATAAAATATCCAATAAAAAATCAGATAATGGAACTGGCATTGTAATAGAGCAGTTGAGACTTTTTGTCGACAATTTATTATGGGGATTCTGTATAATCCTCGAGGACAAGGTATTGTGGAAGGAGCCCATGGAACTTTAAAACAATATCTTCATAAAATAAAAAAGGGGGAGGTATATACCCAAACAACACAAACTTATTTAAATCATACTCTTTTATCTTAAATTTTAAAAAAAAAAAAGGATACCAAGGAACTTTCTACTGAGTGTCTATGGCACCCTTCAACTAGGCATACTTATGCCTAGTTGAAAAGGAAGGATCCAATTGCAGACATATGACATGATTCTGACCAGGTATCTAATATGGGAAAGAGGACATGTTTGTGTATTGTTTTGTTCCAGGATTCTGTAGGAGCATGGTGGCTGCCAGAATGATTGGTGAGACATGTTGGTGCTGAGACAAAGAATGATGCTGAACAGTGAGCTTGCTGAGTGCGTGGACAATGGTGACTGAGAAGTTGTATTGGACATATGTTCCTGACCCACATTTGCTTGCCTATATTTCAGATAGGACAAGCTGCCTTGTCTCAAGTTTTTCGACCTTGTGGGACAGAGAGTTAAAAAGAGGAATTATAATGACTCTTGTATTTTTCTTAAAGGTGACCACTTATTTGGATTCAATCATGTACTGGTCTAGAAATCAATCCAATATTGGAAATAACAGTTTTCAATTGGAAGGCTGGATCTGGACATTTTCAGAGACATATTTGGAAGTTAGGTAAAGTTCTTTATGATGTTATGATAGCAAGAGATAAAGTTGGGACAGGATCTGGATTTTGAACAAGGGTTAGTGCATGTTTTAAGGCTCTTTTAATTGTCAAGCTAAAATTGGTTTTGTCTCTTCTATAGCATTTATTGTAAGTTGCATTGACTGTATACTTTCTAATTGTGTTAGTGTATTGAAACCTGGCATGTCTGTTACAAATGTCTATCAACCAGCTTTTGTCTCACTGCCCTGAGTAATAGAAAACCTTGATTCTCTGAAAAAAGCTTGAAAGAGCCTGAAAAAGTGAGTTAGGCTTTAAGCAGAAGCAAGAGGGTGGCAGGCTTGATTATTGCTGGTATAACAGCTTTAGTTTTATTAATTGCTAGCACCACAACTTCTGCAATAGCTTTGACAAGAGGAGTTAAGACAGCTATTTTTGTTAACCATCTAGCAAAAATATGTTACTAATGTATTAAGTATACAAAAGGATTTAATAGGTGTCTGGAACAACAGATTAATGTTCTACATCCTATTCAAATTATCTGAAGGAGGTTCAGGGTTCAAGAGTTAGGAATCATATCAAGTATCATAACAAATAAATACCTTTGGAGTAGTGTTACTTCTAAAATTTACAATTATTGTCATTATATGTAGAAAAAAGTTTAAAGACACCTGTAAGTTATTTGGTATAATTCTCACACCTCTCTGGGTGTTTTAACTTTGCATAGTGAGATTATGAATTTCAAGATTGCTGCTCTGTTGAGTTTTGATGCTTCAGACAATACAGATAACACTATCTATGGTCAGTATTTCCATTTCGGTCAAGGTTCAAGAATGACATATATAGCTTGATCATGCTAGTCCTTCTTGTCATGGGAATACTTTTACTCCTGGCCATCATGTTAAAGCTTGTCTCTAACTACATCAACAAGTTGGCAGCTAAAGTACATGACTTAAAACTGAAAATGGACCCCTGGACAGAGTTATTAATTTAACAGATTGGCAAGCCAAGGACAAGTAAAATTCTACACAGAGCCTTACCAACCTAATACACGCATATTCCATGATGGGTAAGGAATGCATTCTTTTCAGAATGACCTAAGACAGGCTCAGTCTGGTTTATGCAATAAAAAGGGGAGATCTGGAGAGCTTTTGGGGTTGCCTGGCAGGAATCTGACATTGGCCAAGGACAAGGAAATGAGCTGCTTAGAAGGATTTTGACATAAGCCAAGGACAAGGAAATAGACTTCAGGCAGAAATCTGACATTAGGCTGGAACAAAGGAGTAATTTCAAGGCTAGAACAAAAAAGAAATTTGAGGCAGGAATCTAAATCTTAGGCTAGAACAAAGAAATAATTACAGGCAGGAATATAAAACTTCAGCTAGAACAAAGAAGTAGGCTTCAGGCATGAAAATGACTTTGAGCTAGGACAGTGAAATAGGTGAAGATATTTTGGACCTCCTGATAAGCCCTTAGAAATTGTGATTACAGGCGTGATCACAAGACTCTGTTTATTGTCCTGTGTATTCTTTGACTATCTGAGTTTCTTGTCTTGCTTATTCCTTAACTATTAGCATTTATTGTTTTGCAGGTTCCTCAACCTAGAACTGACCTTAATACTTGCATGTAATTTAAGCAGTATAAAAGCAAAAAAAAGAGGAGAGATGGGATAGGGGATTAATGGGGTGGGGGGGGAATGTGAAAAGGGGATAACATCTGAAATGTAAATAAATAAAATATAGAATTAAAATAAAAAATAAATACATAAGTAAATAAATAAATGCATGCATGCATACATACATACATAAACAAAGCACAAGGATTCAGACCTAGAGTATGTACATCTGTAACTGCATTCAATCCTAGAAAAAACTAAATAATAAGTTGAAACATAATAAAATTAGAATAATTGCTTAAAATTATGCCTGTGTTCATAGTATTTTTATTCTTATGACTAGACAGATACTTAGGTATGAAAATAAAGGAAACTACCTTGTGAATCATACTTTTACAATGAAAAACACTATTAGTAGCAATAATTCTATAAATGTAAAATGTGTGTGAATAATCATGCACAATGAAAGAATATAATGTAGATTTGTCTTTGTAATGTAAACTTCAAATTCTAACTATTCCATTAAATTTGCAAACCTAATGTTGCATTAACTTTTATTTAAGCTAATTCTTGCCTCTTTTCCCATTTGTATTTTAAAAAACTGTTAGTGTAGAAATTCTATCCCTATTAAGCTATTCTCTTACCTCCAAGATATACCTCTTTGAATTGATTTTTTTTGCCATACAGTGTTTTATTTTCTCTTCCTAAATATTTGATTAACATTATCTGAAACCAATTAACACACTGATCATTTCAATGTTTATTTAGACCCTTTTAATGACATTTAAAGGAGAAATATGTTTACATTTACAAACTATATATAGCACATTAATCTAGGACATCATGTAGAGAGAAGAAGACACTGCAGTCTAATTTAACATTATGTTTAGTTAGGAGTTTAGTAAAATATTCTCAGATTAAGGTTCTGAATATAGTAATTGTCTGGTAGAAGACTCAAGATACCTTAGGAAATTGTTTAAGAATTGTAGGTGAAATTCTGAGAGGGTTCTAGAGCATTCTCAAAGAAGGGTTTAAATCTACTGAGTAAGGTATACAGGTGCAATAGATTTAGCAAGTAAAAAATTTAGAAAATGGGCAAGAAAAGAGCAGTCACATGTAGCTTGGGAGTTCTTCTGAAGGCCAAGGACACAATTCTGACAAACTCTTGAGATAGTTTCTCTTCTTGAAACTGTCAACGTACTTTCTAGCTAAGCACATACTAGTTGTCATATAAATGTATTTGATGCTTCATTTCTCACTGCATGAGACAGCCTTGTTTAAAAACAAACTGAAAATTCACCTCTTCGTTTCTCTGCCACACATTAAGACAGAAACTTCATCTTCTGCTTCACCTTCTTAAGGACGAGGGTTCTTAAGTTAACTATTTTATCTGGAAGCTTCTGGACAGATCTTGACAATGACAAGGCTAGAAAGAAGCTGCACACTTTCCTTCACTTGGGAGACAGTCATAATGGGGGACCTGACAACATGTACTGTCACTTTACAGCCCCATATGTTAAGAAAGATTTCTTGCAGGCTGTTTAAGCAGAACCTCCCTCGGCTGCCCTGAAACCCAGTGGGAATTGTTTCTAGGGCTCAGGAGTCACAGTTCTCTGGCTTCAGACAGCTTTGGTGACCTCTTCAAAGTCCTCACAGAGATTAGACTGTCACACCTTGTCAGGTAAGCTAAGCTTTTAGAGCTTCATCCTTTGCAATGTTTGCAAGTGTTCTCATTACAGTAGAATTTCTTCTTTCATATTCTGTATATTTAATTTCCACTCCTCCTATATTAGCATATTTTCCACACCCAGCTAGAATTGCTACTGTTTCTAAGTCCCTTTTCTCCCTGCCAGAATCTTAAAGGAATGCCATCCTTCATACCATCACCTTGTCTACATTTCTATTCCATATTGAGTTAAAACCTCCATGTCATCCCTTAAAAATATTACTTATCATTCAAGCTTAACACAAATGTTACCTTAAAAATATCTATTAGGGGCTGGGCAGATGGCTCAGCAAACCTTGCATGACTATGCATTCTTTGTAACTCTAGTCTTATCAGGGAGGAAGGCAGACACACAAAGATCACTGAAGCTTACCAGCTAATAAATAACCTACCAGGAAAAAAAAAAGCAAGCTCCAGGTTTATTGAGAGCCTGACTGGAGGAAATAAGACAGAAAAACAATTAAAGACACTCAGTCTCTTACTCTTCATATATATGTGCAGAAACATGCATTCAACACACACATGCAGACAATCATACACATATATTTAGATATATTTAGGAGCCTACAACCAAACATAAGTGTAGAATAAATGACATAATCTTGGTATTTAGAAGTGTAATAGATAAATAAGCACTATAGTATCATAGTTTAATTAGTGTTCAAGAAACTTTTATTTGACAAGGCCAAGAACAAAATGCATTCTTCAGAGGCATATCCTTTCACAGACACTTGCTAAAATAAATGAAATTTGAAGTCAGCTCAGCTAGCTTCTCTCCATTTTCCACTCTTTGAGAGTACAAATTGTCCATTATATTTTGTATATTCCAAAATGAATTTATTTTAAGTAGAAATCCAAATGCTAAAATGAACCTGAAAACCTTAAAGAGTGATAAAATATAGTGGTATATTTTATGCCTTCATGTTTCTAGAATATATGTCTTCCAAAATCTACTAGGCAATACCATATAGAATGACATCTGATGCCAAGGTCCACCAGTGTTTTGGAAAAGCAAATAATGTGTATCATTTGCTGTATATCATTCCAAGAGAAACTACTTTGATTGACTTTATCAAAATGTAAAATAAAAAAATAATGACAAACTTACACATGTATAATAGGCAGATTATTAATTAATAAACATTTTCTCTACTGTAAATTATTTATAAAAATTAATTTTAATAGTTTAGTGAGTTCTCAATATTTTAAAACTGAGAAATTTGAATGTGAAATGGAATACATTTGGCGTTTTAGAAAACCTGCAGGAAAAAGAAGCCCAAGTGAATCATGGTTTATTATGGCAGGTGATTATTTACAGGGTTATGAGTAGAAAACTGAGGTTTTATTAAGGTGCATATTTTTAAATATTTAAAATTTTTTTATTGTTTTTATTGGATATTTTACTTATATTTCAGGTGTAATCCCATTTCTCCATTTTCCCCATCTAGAAACCCCCTATGACATCCCCCGTCCTCCTGCTTCTATGAGGATATGCCCCCACCCAGCCTCCCACTCTCACCTTCCCACCCATAATTTCCCCCACACTGGGGCATCCAGCCTTCACTAGACCAATGACATCCTCACCCACTTATGCCTGACAATGTCATCCTCCCCTACATATACAGCTGGGGCCATGGGTCCACACTGGTGGTTAAGACCCTGGGAGCTCTGGTTGGGTGGTATTTTTGCTCTCCCCATGGAGCCGCAAACCCTTTCAGCTCCTTCAGTCTTCTCTCACTCCTCCATTGGGAACACCATAATCAGCTCAATGGTTAGCTGTGAGCATCCTCCTCTGTATATTTCAGGCTCTGACAAACCTCTAAGAAGACAGCTATATCAGGCTCCTGTCAGCATGCACTTCATGGCATCCACATCAGCAACTACCTTTGGTGACTTCACAACGAATGGATACCCAGATGGAGCAGTCCCTTCATGACCCCTACTTTAGTTTCTGTCCCAAGCTTTGTCTCCATATTTGCTCCCATGAGTATTTTGCTACTCCTTGTAAAAAAAAAAAAAAAAGGCCAAAACATCCACACTTTGGTCTTCCTTGTTCATGAGCTTCATGGGGTTTACGACTTGTATCTTGGGTATTGTGAGCTTTTGGGCTAATATCCAATTATCAATGAGTGCACACCATGTGTGTTCTTATGTGATTAGGTTACCTCACTCAGAATGATATTTTCTAGTTCCATCCACTTACCTAAGAATTTCTCGAATTCATTGTTTTAATAGCTGAGTAATACTCCATTGTGTAAATGTACCACATTTTCTGTATCCATTCCTCTGTTGAAGGACATCTGGGTTCTTTCTAGCTTTTGGCTATTATAAATAAGGCTGCTATGAACATAGTGGGGCATGTGTCCATGTTATATGTTGGAGCATCTTCTGGGTATATGCCCAAGAGTGGTATAGCTGGGTCCTCAGATAATATTATGTCCAATTTTCTGAGGAACCGAGGAACCGCCAGACTGATTTCCAGAGCGATTGTACCAGCTTGCAATCCACCAAAATGGAGGAGTGTTCTTTCTCCACATCCTCTCCAGCATGTGCTATCACTGAATTTTTTATCTTGGCCATTCTGACTGGTGTGAGGTGGAATCTCAGGGTTGTTTTGATTTGCATTTCCATGATTACTAAGGATATTGAACATGTTTTTAAGTGCTTCTCGGCCATTCGAGTTTCCTCACTTGAGAATTCTTTATTTAGCTCTGTACCCCATTTTTAATAGGGTTATTTGGTTGTCTGGAGTCTAATTTCTTGAGTCCTTTGTATATATTGGATATTAGCCCTCTAGGGGATGTAGGATTGGTAAAAATGTTTTTCCAGTCTGTTGGTTGCCATTTTGTCCTATTGACAGTGTCCTTTGCCTTACAGAAGCTTTGCAATTTTATGATGTCCCATTTGTGAATTCTTGCTCTTAGAGCATAAGCCATTGGTGTTCTGTTCAGGAACTTTTCCCCTGTGCCTAGGTATTCGAGGGTATTCTCCACCTTCTCTTCTATTAGTTTCTGTGTACCTGGTTTTATGTGAAGGTCCTTTATCCACTTGGACTTGAGCTTTTTAAAAGAAGATAAGAATGGATAGATTTGTTTTCTACATGCTGACTTCCAGTTGAAACAGCATTAAGGTGCTGTTTTAATGTAATTTTTACTTAAAAATACAGTTCTATGTACTCATGTAACATTGTTTTTTTCCTACTTTACAGATGACTAAATTATAATCATGGAAAACTAACAAATGTCAGTTTAGTATATAAAATCAGGAATTGGTATGCAATCGAACCCTACATACTTTTTAAGCATATGTGCTTGTTAATGACTTTTAAAATGTACTTCTAAAAAAAACAGTGCTCCTAATAGAAAATGGAGGAAAGTGGAGAGACAGAGAAGAGAGACAAAGTAACACTAAAGATGTTGAAAATGCCATTAGGGATTCATATTGTTTTATATTCACTTAAAATGTGTATATATGAAGTCATGTCTGGCTACAGGAGGTGGCCACTTCAGTTTCCATATCTCCATCTGATAGGAGTCTCATCTAGAGTCACCCCCATAGACTCACAGGTTCCTCTCCCATCCCTGATATCTGTCTCATCCCAGTAGAGGAAGGGGAACGTCAATCCACTCAAAAATCCTTCTATCCTAAATTAGTCATGCCTACAAGATGTTTGAGGATAAAGATGCAGCAAAGATTGAAAGAATGGCAAGTCAATGACTGGCCCAACTTGAGACCTATCTCATGGGAGAGAGACAAAGTCTGACACTATAATGATACTCTGCTATGGTTGCAGAAAAGGGCCCAGCGCAACTGTCTCCTAAGAAGTTTCATAAACCAGCTGTGGACTTCACCCATGGCCAAACATTACATGAAGCTCAGGGAGTCAGTCTTGTGGAAGTTGAGAGTTGGGGAATTGAGGGAGCCTGAGAGATCCAGGACAACACAAGATGACCTACAGAGTCAACTAACTTGGGCCCAGGGGAGTTCACAGAGACTAAACCACTAACCAAAGAACAAATATGGGCTGGACCTAGCCCCTCTACTCACTTTTCACAGACATACAGCTTTATCCCCATGTGAGTTCCCTAACAATTAGAGCAGCAGCTGTTTCTGACTCTGTTGCCTGCTCTTCTCCTAGCTAGGTTGCCTTGTCTGGCCTCAGTGAGAGAGAATGTGCTTAGTCCTGTGTGTATTTATGTGTTAGAGCAAGTTGGTAAAATTAGAGTGTTTTCCCTTCTCTGAGAAGAAGAGGATGGGTAATGGGGGAGGGAGTTTGATAGTGGAGCTGGGCGGAGAGGAGGAAGGAGGATATTATGCAAAGTGAATAAATTAACAATAAATAAATTAATAAAAGAATGGGTATACATAAGAGTATATGTGTGTATACATAAATCCATACATAATTACATATATACACTTGTATATATGTATTTATATGTGTATATATATAAACTAAAATTAAACATGTATACATGTGTATATATATAAATATATATTTGTGTGTGTGTTTGTGTGTGTGTATGTGAGTGTGTGAGTGTGTGTGTGTGTGTGTGTGTGTGAAACTATGCTACAGGTTGTGAAACGCTACTTCCAAAACCATGTATTAGCTAACAAAGACCAAACAAAAATAAAATGCCAGTCAAGGTAATATTCTTTTAGTTTTTTGATAGAGTGGTCTAAAAGACACCCAAATCAATATAGACCATTGTTGTACTTCTTAACTGCCTCCAAGAAATTGAGGAAAGATTCTTATTGCTAAAGGCAACACACTTCAGAAACAACACTGAGACGAACCCAGCTGGAAATGTCTTGAAGGCTTCTCTCTAAGAACTAGCTCTCAGAGACCAGAAAGAGGTTATATCAGCTGCCAGGAGACAAAAAGCCATCAACAGGCTTACCCAGCTGTAAAGCCCGTGAACATAATGACCAACATAGCAATGTATCTCCAAAGGTGTAATAATGGCACTTATGTCTAGAGATGATCATCAACCATCTAATGAACTTAAGGACTACCTGATAGGTGAGAATTCATGCCAGGTACTGCTATTCTGCTTATTCCCTGTGGCTGCTGAGGTTGAAGTCTCTAGTGGAGAATTTATAATTGCTGTTTTCCCAAACCAGTGTGATTTCTAACTAAATTCTAAAGACCTATCTTTGTACCCACAAACTAAATGTTATCTCTCACTCTTCATTAAAAGAATTGTGCTTTGTAACAGACAGAGACCATTAAAGAAAGCCACAACTGGGCAAAATGCAGAGGTCAATGTACCATAGATGCCCAGTCTCTACTGATAAACCTACAACACAACTCTAATAACTAAGGCTTCGGAAACCTCACAGCATGGCAGGGTGTTTTGGCCTGCTCTACCCCACGCTTGGGGACCAAAATGTCACAGACCGCTCTGTCAATGTTGGAACTCGCACTGCCAAAAGCCTTGGGGGCTAAATTGTTAGAGGCCGCACTGCCCCAGGCTGCTCCAGTCCGCAGTTCGGGGTTCAGCAAGAGAGACTGTTAGGACGAACAGGGAGAATGGAAACCAGACAGAGTGTTATTCAATCCCGTTAATTCTTCAGTCTCTCTTCTTCTCTCCAAGTCTCTTGTTCTTGCTTTCCTAGTCCCTAGTTCCTAGTCCTTAGTTCCTAGTCCCTAGTTCCTAGTGCCTCCAAGTTCCAAGTTACTTCTCCCAAGTGCTAAGTGACTAATACCTAATAATCTAATGTCAAGTAATCTGTTCCAAGTTGTACTGAACTGTACTGTCTGCCTCTTGCCTTTTATATATCTCACTTCTAAGCCACACCTCTAAGTCATGCCTTTAAGTCATGCCCTTAGGCCTTGTCTCTAAATCTGATCTCTAAGTCACACACCTTGAAGTCTCACACACCCAAGGGAAAATCCTGGGTATCTAAAGCAAGATGTTATCAGAGTGTGCTCAGCTGTTGTAGGCTATTGTAAACAAGTCTCTTGTCAGGGTATATGGCTCAAGATGGCTGCAAGGATGATAGCCACCTTCTGTGTGCTCCTCACAGCAGGGGTTGGGGTGGGCAGCCAGTGGTTGTATGAACCAGAAGACATTTGCTGTGAGCTGAGTTCTTCTATATATTACAGGGAAGCTGTACTCATGCCCAGCGTTAGGTGAAATAAGACCTAAACAAGACATAGAAAATAGCACTCACTGACATGTCAATATGATGGAAAAAAATCTAACAAGGCCTAGATAAAGAAAAAAGGCATGGTGATGGTTGATGAGAAAAATCAATCTTCTCTAGAGGTGAGTCCATTTACAGATTATCCAATCCCTAGGTGTCTGAATTTAAATAGATATAACTGTGAACTGCACTAAAACCATAATTTTATATTTATTAGTGTGTGTGTGTTTGTGTGTGTATGTGTGTGTGACATTAATAACTAAAGAATAGAAGAGTAGGAGTCCAGGAGTCTTGAGAACTTGGGAGAATGTGGAAGGAGTTGAAAGCATGAGAGGACATGGGGAATGATGTAAATACACATACAAGTGATGTACTCACATATAAAGTTCTCCAAAAATTGATTAATATTTAAAGAATATTTTGTTTCATAAGCATGACTTAAGTGACAGAGCATTGAAAAACATGCTATGCTTTCTTTCCAGTTCATAAGACAAGGACATTATAGCATCAGTTCAGGTAATTGTGAACTATGACAAGTACTAGGTGGCCCTATAAGAGGAGAAAACACTACCCAAATGGCTCTTCTTTCACAAAATGAGGATTTGGGATTTGAAACCTCATAAGTTCTAATACAAACTCTTTTATTGCTTAAATGGATTAAAGGATATTCTGCTGTGAGACCTTCTTAGCAAATAGCAATGACTACTGTATAAGAATACATTAACTACATGTGCTAAATAATTACCATGGCATGTGGGGTGCCTCAGTAGTTAACATTTAGCACACTGGTATAGTTTATTCTAATATATACCTTTGCACTAGATGTAAACAATTTGTAAAGTGGGAAGCATGACAGATGGTAAAAGGACAGGGTGAGCAAGAGAACGTGAAAGATGGGTAGAAAGAGGTAGTGCAACAAGCCGAGAGAAGAGAGATTATGGAGAAGATTATGGGACAAAAAAAAAAGTGTGTGAGAAACAGAGGTGTAACTAAGTCTAAACCTTTTAAACCATAAAAAAAAAAAAATACTGTCTGGTGTACTTTCATTTGAATCCTTCTTTGAGTTAGTTTGGCTTTCTTTCTTCATCCCAGACTGTTTTCGAATTGGGTAATTTTTAAAAATCTGCCTCAGTTGCCAGAATTCTGGAGTCAGAGGTGAGGACTGCCATATCTTGAAAAACAGACTCTTCCCTAAGTGCCTTCTAAAGAGATCACGTTGGCATACATGTCACAGAAGAAATTAAAGCTGCAGCTGTAAGTTCACATTCTAAGAACATTAGGATTAGTTTTCAAAGACTCTCTTATCAATGGTATCTTAGACAGCAGATTTACTATATACAATTTATTAGATAAGGTTTATTTTAAGAAACAGATGCCCTGTTAAGGTTGCCTTGGTGACCATGATGCAATTTGCAGAAGCTTCGAAAGGAAGTATCTCCTAGTGCAGCTGTATACTTCTACATCTCAGAGGAAGTGGGGCAGACTGAGGAACTTGATACGTGTCATAACACACTTCAGATTCAGAAATTTCAGACGAGTCTTTAAGTATCTTTCCAAACTGCCTTCTCCCAAACCTTCCAAATCTGTGATTAGATCGTAAAAATCGAATTCATTGTAATAACAGGTCTTCTTCCTGACTTCTTTCAGGCCTCACAGCTTGTAGGACTTAGTGCTTCATCTTGTCGGCTTCTCTTGCCTCTTGCTCACTTCTGTGGCCTCCAGCACTAGTTTTGAGTTTTTCTCTCTGTTTCTAGCACTAACATATCCTATGTCAAATCCCATAACAGTGAACATCCACATAAGCAGGAGTTTTCCCACCTTCTTATAAAGCTTGAAATTAATACTAAAATGCTACTGAAGATAATTGTATCTTTTCTGATGACTGAAAACTACTTCAGTTTCTGGGAGTACCCTGGAGTCATCTTCAAACGTATTAACTATCCTTCCTATTATTTGTAATTTCTTTTTTTCTCATAAAAGTCAAGTGCAGAGATAAATTAGTACACTGAGCTTTCCAGTAACTCAGACTCCAGATAAATGAAAATGTATTGCAATTGTGTGTATTATAATTGAAGAAAGAATCATTTCCTCAGATATAAGATTAGAATAAATGACCTCTAACTTCCTCTCTAATTCCTTTTCTAAGAGTTCTATGATCCACACGAATATAGTTCAGAGTTTCCTGTTCCTTTACACTGATTACTTTCCCACGGTCACACTTGCACCTGGATTCTCTCTCTTCTTAAACACCTGGGTTAATAAAGGATGTGAAAGATGAATATGATATTTTTATTCATATCATAGTAATGTGATCTTTTAAAAATTTAGTTGAGTTTTGAGACTCCATGATTCCATTGAGAACATATTATTTCCAAGTTTCCCGTCAATTCTACTAACCAATTTCCTAACAATATACTATCTTTGCAGAAGGGATAAAACCTTTGGTAAGTGTTAATAGCAAGGAATTTTCAGAGATTCTAAATAGAATTCATTCCAACTCGTAAAACTTTTGGTAATTGTTAATATCAAAGAATTTTCAGATAATTTATGTAGATTTGATCCCTTCCTATAAAACTTCTGGTAAATGTTAATATCAATGAATTTTCAGACAATCTATGTAGACTCCATTCCTATCTAAGCTCAGAATAACTTTTCATTATGCAATAATCTTTTTGTATGTTTTTAATTATTTGTATTGAGCCTAGTACATTTATAGGCACCTGGGATAAAGTAGTAAAACAAAACACATTCTGGCCTCTAGTGAGATTATTTTGCTTACATTCATGGTGTTGTGAATTCAAAATAAGTAAATATTTCTGGACAATTAATCTTTAGAGGCTATTTTATATTCTTCTTTGTTTTGTTTTCAGATTTTTCATCACATGTCAGGGAGAAACGTGGATTGTATACTCAAAACAGGATTGGAACATTTCAGCTGTTTTACACAAACCAGAAAACCTTGGATCTCTTAAATCTGTAGGTATACTATGTTTGGACAAAAAAGAAAACCCCAATTGTATATGATTATCCAATTCAATATTTACTCAAAGGATAAAGGCCTAGTTTCGAGAAAATTTCATGGTGATATGCTGAAGATGAAAAAAACAGTGTCATACAATGAACCTGGAACAAATAATCTATCTACATTAGCCATTATGAAACAAAATTAAACCCTTCTGCAATAAACCAAGTACACTGAAATTATGTATAGCTACTTGAGAGCTAAAGTATTTATAACTCACATGTGGTCCAGACTTGATTGAATGATATACTTTTACTACTGTTTACATGAAGCATTTAATACTGTAGTGATGACAAACTAATATCTCTAAAATTTAACTTAATGGTGTGTGTGTGGGGGGGTGTATGCACACTTGTGTGTGTGGTGTATCCACATGTGTGTGTGTTTGTGTGTGCATAAGTACATGCAGAATGTCATGCTATTCAATGTGAACTTACTTTTGCTGTTCATTCTTCAAATGAGGGATCACGTGACTTTATAGAGCTACATAAAGGTACGTGTTAAGTCATGCAACTTTAAATGAAATTGCCTTATAAGAAAATGCATTATTTTTAACATAAGATTGTGTAGTCATTATATTTAGGCTTTCTTTATCTTATGAGTCTGTTTTATTTTTCAGGAAATCATTATTCCTTCATGTAAAACTAGTATTTCATTTTTTGTGTCTCTATGCTTTGTTATTAAGAAGGGGAAAAAAGTCTTGTTCCTCAATATTTTGCATTCTTCAAAGATTCTTAATATTTTGCATTCTTGTTATTAAGAAAGAGAAAAAAGTCTTGCTCCTCTTAATATTTTGCATTCTTTAAGACAAATCTGTGTCTTTTCTTTTGATTTAACATATTCCATCAATAGAACTCTTAAAGTGATTCCAATATGATCTTAATTATTTGTTATAAATTATCGTAATAGCATCTGTGAATGTTTTAGTTTTACCTCCAAATATATAAATTGCTGTCTGAGAAAATAATTATAATGTATACTATATTAAATATTATACATTAAAGAGCCAAATGTTGATGTTCCAAAATATGAAGAACAAAAAAACATTGAATTTAGTTGTTGGTATTTATATAAGTGAGATTTCTAACAATATCTAAAATTGAATTAAAATACTTTTCTAGGTATCCATCTCAGGGATAAACTAGTTATTTTAACATAATTTTAAAAACTTGTTTATTTTTAAAATTTTTTCATTGGTTATTTTATTTATTTAAATTTCAAATGTTGTCCTCCTTCCAGGTCTTCCTCCTCCCAACCTCCATCGCATCCCACATTCCCTTTGTCTCTAAGAAGGTGCTCCTCTACCTGCCCTGACTTACCACTCTAGCATCTGTCTATGCTGGGGCATGAATCCTCCACAGGACCAAGACCTCCACTCCCACTAATGCCAGATAAGGCAGTCCTCTTCTACACGTGTACTGGAGCCAGGAACCTATCCATGTATAATCCCTGTATAAATTGGTCATTTAGTCCCTGAGATCTCTGGGTCGTTCGGTTATTTGATATTGTTGTTCTTCCTATAGGGTTACAATCCCCTTCAGCTCCTTCAGTCCTTCCCCTAACTCTCACATTGGGGTCCCCCATGCACAGTTTGATGGTTGGCTGTGAGTATCTGCATCTGTCTTAGTGAGATGCTGGCAGAGCCTCTCAGAGGACAGCCATACTAGGCTCCTGTCTGAAAGCACTTCTTGGCATCAGCAATAGTATTAGGATTTGGTGTCTGCAGATGGGATCAATGCCAAGGTGAGGAAGTCTGTGGATGGCCTTTTTTTTCATATATGTGTACAATGAAACATGCATGTGTGTTGAAACTTGTGAGATGCCTCTACCGTGAAGAACATTTGCTGTTCTGCCAGATGACCTAGGTTTGGTTCTAGCACCAACATCAGGAGGCTTACTACAATTATTAACTCTTGATGCAGGAGGGGAAATTTAACACCTCTTCTGAACTACACAGGCACTCACATACATGTGTCACACATACACACAAATACATGCATATAACAAAAACTTTTAAAATGAATATATCTAAAAACTAGATTTGAAAGACATAAAATTATAATTGCTGCATAAACAAAACAGTAGTTTTAGGGTTTCTTTTACTTCCAGCTTGCTACACATCTAATTACAAGTGAGTAATTCATAAAAGAGCCTCCCAGTGGAAATCAAACAGGATTTCATGTTTAAAGCACTGAGTGTGTCACTGTAATACTCGTAAGCTGGCATCTTATGGTTGGATGACTCTGGCTACGCAACATACTCACATGCTCGTTTAGGGATTATCTGAAAGGTGGCCTGCATTTGAAAGCCCTGTATTGGCATTATATTAGGATAAAAAAATATGTTTATTTTCTAATGTGTTATAATTAAAACTGTGTCTAAGCAGGTACTACTTAGGATACATTTGGAAATTACTAAATAGCTCTAAACAGTATATGTATTGTCTGCAAAATATCTAGTGACAGACTGAAGATATGGCTTAGCAATAAGGAGTTCTTATCTATTATCAGACAACCAGATTTTTTATGCGAGCTTCTATGACTGGTAGATCATTATTGTCTGTAGCTACAGTTGCAAGACCTCTTTTTGTTTCTATAGGTACCCACCTATACACACACACAAACACATACAAATGCACACATACAAATCATATATATATATATATAATTATTATTATTATTATTTCTTCTTCTTTTTTACTCTTTCTTTTTTACAGTCCAGTCAGCATCTTCCTCCCAGTCCACTCTCTGACAGTTCTTCATTCCATTCCTCCTCCCACCCTTTTCTCCAAGAGGATGTCCCCACCCCACTATTCTGCACCCCACCAGACCTCCCCACTCCCTGGGGCCTCATGTCTGTTGACAGTTAGGTGCTCTTCTCCCACTAAGGCCAGACCAGACAGTCAGGGTCTTCATATCAGCTAGTGTATGTTACCTGGTTAGCTCTGTGTCTGAGAGATCTCAGGGGTCCAGGTGAGTTGAGAATGCTGGTCTTCCTTTGGGGTCATCCTCCTCCTCAGCTTCTTGGGAAAATTGATAAGTACATTTAATTTGAACTTTAAGTATACTTTAGCAGTAACAGTAATCAGAATAATTTGACAAAGAAGAATAAGGCTATTTACATAGTAAGATCATTAATAAATAATATTAAATGTAGCAAGAAAGTAAATTTTACTCACACTTTTTTGAAATATCAAAATCATTGTATGAGATCATAATACACAGAATAATATAAATTTATGGCATAGATCTAGAATGGTAATACTGTAATGGTGTTGATAGTGTACATGCAACTTGAACTGAGTTGTAGGTGTTTAATCTCAGAATATTCTGCATATTAAATATAGAATCTTTTCTTTTTCTTTTCTTTTACTCAAAGACATTTTTTATATAATCTTAGATATCTACAGAATCTTAGAAAAATATTTGGTTAATACATTGTGGTGGGATTTCTGAAGTTCACAACACCTTTCTTATGACTTCCTTGCCTCCTTCATTTCTCTCTCTCTCTCTGTCTCTCTCTCTGTCTGTCTCTCTCTCTCTCTTTCTCTTTCTCACACACACACAATATACATATATACATATATATATATATACTCCTTCTTAACTATTGCCACATTATCTCTGACATATGTATTTCTCTCCATATATAAACCACTAAAGCCATAGTCCTATGTAAATGAAACCTTAGGAATGAATCAGTAGCTTGAGTAATAATACATACCTCCTTTTAGAAACTCTGGTATTAATACATACTTATTGTGATGTTTTGGTATCTATATATAAGACAGCTATCTTTTCTCATATCCTGTTACTAGAGACTATAGAAGGAACTGAGTGTATTTGTGAAGAGAAGATTGTCATGACATTTCTCCTGATGCCACTGTAATGCTGGGGTTACTTTTTGGGTTGGAGTGCAAAAAGAGATATTGGCTAAGGATTCCTCAAATGGAAAGAAAATGATAATATAGCATTGGAGTGATTTTTAATCATTTTAACAATATATCTTTAGTTTTCCTAGAAAAAAGTAGCACATACTTTCCAAAAGTGACACAGAGGTACCTGTGTGAAAGACACCTGAGTGACACTTCTTTGTATATTTCCCCATATTCAGAGGAGGCCCATTGGTACTAGTCCTTCATCTATGAAATATCATCAATTTACAGTAGTTTTGGGTAAATTAAAATCAGGACACTTTTAGTTTCTCACTTACTGACTTCCCAGTTTTCGTGGGTACCATAACAGAATCACAATTTCTGATGAGGTGTCACTATTTCCACTCAACTATTTCTACTTTTATAGACGGTAAGAGGATAAAAAGATCTCACTTCCAGAGGTCATCAGCTTAGTCAACAACACAGTGTTTGTCATTAATTTAACATTTCAGAAAATAAATACTCAGGAACTAGTAAATAATCATTAACCTTTGGAATCTCCAAGAAAAATCAGAGCCTATGATTTTTTTTTTAAACAGAAAGTAGATGGAAATTATTATTCAAAACATATTTTATGTTCTGCTAAGACAATTAATCAAATATAATATAGAGCTTTCGTAATGACTTATACCAAACCAATAATCTTTTTTTGCTGTTGGACGTATATCTGTAAGTGAACCACAATTTAAGTAGATCAGTTGTTTTGGCAGAGAGAGAAAAGTAAAGCCAAATAATCTTAAAGAATCTCTGTCACTTCATATAATTTATTTAGACTTTACCATTCATGTGAAAATAGCATTAATATTATCATAGGTTTAAATGAAACCAGCTATTAGTGAATGTGAATTGAGTAAATCTGAAAGTAAAAAAAAAAAAAAAAAGCATTCACACATTGTATTCACATGCCAATAACAATGGATAGAGATTTTTGATAAATATGTCAATGCTAGTTTATTTTGAAAATAAATGCACAAAATTTGATTTAGCAATCTTAATAGGAAAATTTTCTGGATGCTTATCATTATATTATATGAAACACAAGCAATACTAGATATTTAGTTTAAAATTATTTGACAACACAAATATTCTTCTAAAAATGAGTTATAATAGATCTCATTCAGCAAAAATTGCAGTGCAGCTAGATCATTATTTCTGACATTCAACCGTCAATATGCAACTTCATTGCTGAAGACACTTTTCATAGCTGAACACTGCAAAATAACAACTGCATCAGAATAACCATGAATAACACATGGAGTTTGAATTTACATTTTTCATTAATAGAACTGCCTATTTCTTTCACAAGAACACTGTTTATTTGGGTAAATAATAAAAGACCATGGCTGTTATACAATTCTTGCACAAAATGAAAAGTATCAGTGATGATCTCCCTCAACAGAGGATTTATAAATGTTAGGTTGTGGTTACCCCTGGCTGATTCATATTTTCTACAAGATAATCGCTAACAGTGTAAACAGTATAAACTAAATTCTTATCAGGTAGTTATTATATGTACATTTGTTGGCATGGACAGAAAAGACACATTGAAAAATGTCTGTTTTGTCTCCTCTTGTACTTCTTAACCTTGGTCATTTACATCAAAGTATTTTTCTATGGATTCTGCTAGTTCTGTTGGTAATTGGAGAAATTCATAAATATTTATAGGAACAATAATGAATAACCACAAAAAAGCCACAGTGCTTCGTTGTTAAGCTAAAGTTTCACAATACTTCCTGTAGAATTCACTTGTCTGCTTCCATCACAATGGGCCCACTTGTCCATTAGTCTATCAGTGAGCAGAGTCTTTGGTTTAGTCTTTGTGTTTTAGAATTTCACACTAAATTTTTTTTTTCTACTCAGACAACACATACAAACTAAAAACCAAATAAGGGCAAAGAAATAATATTACATTTTTGTGAAGCTAGAGAAAAATCACCTGTCTGTGATGCAGTTGTTATGAATTTCTGACATGTCCACTGTGTCCAGTAAGTCTCATCTCTGTTTTTGGTGGAGATAGTGCAATATTCCCCTTGCCTGAAGATGAAAATTCATCTTGTGATTGGTCACATAAAGTCTTTTCCACTTGTCTGCAATGGACATCATGTTTCTTGACATTTCTTTTTACAATAATAATAATAATGGCTGACATAACCAAGCATTTATATTGTGGACAGAAATTTTTGTATGCATTTTATGTATTAGTCCACAGGTTCCTCAATATTAGTTCATTCTTTTATTGAGTGACAGTGTCCTGAAAAATTGTGGGTTGCTTCATAGTGACTATCTGCTAAACACCATTGACTCTTCTTTATTATATCTTCAGAGATGTCTCTAGACTTTAAAAATATCTGCCCAGCACCATGACCATGTGCAAAACATGGGAGATGCTGCAATTATTTCTATTTTTTAAAGGAGATACCACTGGAAATATGGATACTATCTATGCATTCCCAGGAATCAGTCATGCCAAACTACCCATGTTTACAACCTATTGTCAGAAACTACTCACTTACTGTATCTTGACATCTCTAGATATGACCAGGAGTTGGTCAAATTATAGTATGTTACATTATATTAAGTTTATCATATTATATAATAATATGAAATATTATAATAATAGTTCTGAGTGTCTTGGATAAGTGAACTTGAAGTCATATAAACAGTGTGATCACTCTTGGCTAACAATGTATATATAACTTTACTGAATTATATGTAAAAACTTGAATCGCATCACTTCTATTGGAATAAACAAACAAAAAAAGGCTGTGGGGATATTTCAACAGGTAAATGCATACACTGCCAAGACTGACGACCTGAATTTGATACCCAGAACCCACTACTTTACAGGAGAAAACTGATACCTGAAAACTATCTTAAACAGAACCACCTAAGAACTTTTTCCTGTGTATGTGATGGCAACCACATAGCACATTCAGGACAATGCATGCACACAGATATACTATAAGTAAATAAATTGTATTAAAATATTGGAAAGCAACACAATACACTGAACTATATATGAGCCTTAAATACAATTTTTGATACATATTATCTTAGAAAAAGAAAAATACAAAATAACTTTTTATTAAGTGCAGTTTCTTCTAAAGAAATGATCATTTCTTTCTCTTCTAATAAATAAATATTTATAAATATTTGTCAGATACCTATTCTTTCAAAAAAATTCCCAATTTATCTCAACCTAGATAACAACAATATTATTACTGAGACCACAAACCCTAGAATATCAAATCAATTACTGGATGCATAGCTCAGCCTAATGGTTTTACTTAAATATTAACTTCTGCTTTATTGCTGTAAGTGAAAATTATATCTATGTAAGGAAACTTCTATTAAACCTAAGTGACAATACATCAAATAATGAAGTCTATAAAATGTTTGTTCTCTTGATTATCACATACCATTTATGCTCCTTTTAGGAGTTTCATAGACTATGATTTATTCTTATTGCATGGCAATTAAATATAAACACACATAAGTACAAATATCTGTGAATACACATATATACACACATATTAATCTTTATAGTACAATTATGTTATTTTATGTTTTAGGAAGACTACACCCTGAAATCTGCATGTCTTTTTTTTTTACCCCATTCCCACCACCACCCAGAAACCTCATTCTGACTGGTGTGAGGTGGTATCTCAGGGTTGTGTTGATTTGCATTTCCCTGATGACTAAGAATGTTGAGCATTTCTTAAGGTGCTTCTTGGACATTCGAGTTTCCTCTGTTGAGAGTTCTTGTTTAGCTCTTTACCCCATTTTTAATAGGGTTATTTGGTTGTCTGGAGTATAATTTCTTGTGTTTTTGTATATCTTGAATATTGGCCCTCTATTGGATGTATTACTATTGCCCTGTAGTATAGGTTGAAGTCAGGGATGGTGATTCCTGCAGAAGTTCTTTTGTTGTTGAGAATAGTTCTTGCTATCCTGGGTTTTTGGTTGTTCCAAACAAATTTGCAAATTGCTCTTTCTATCTCTATGAAGAATTGATTTGGAATTTTGATGGGGATTGCATTGAATCTATAGATTGCTTTTGGCAAGATGGCCATTTTTACTAAATTAATCCTGCCGATCCAGGAGCATGGGAGCTCTTTCCATCTTCTGAGATCTTCTTCTAGTTCTTTCTTCAGAGACTTGAAGCTCTTGTCATACAGGTCTTTTACTTGCTTGGTTAGATTCACTCCAAGGTATTTTATATTGTTTATAACTATTTTGAAGGGTGTCATTTCCCTAATTTCTTTCTCAGCCTGTTTATCCTTTGAATAGAGGAAGGCTACTGATTTATTTGAGTTGATTTTATATCCAGCCACTTTGCTGAAGTTGTTTATCAGATTTAGGAGTTCTCTGGTGGAAATATTAGGGTCACTCAAGTATACTATCATATCATACTGCATGCCATTTTTACACATATCCTTTAGTAGCCAATGTTACTGAATTAGAAAGCACTAAGGCTTGCTTCAATGCTACTATACTCTTGTGGTAATTTTGTTTCTCTTTTAATCATAAAGTATTGTAGAATAACATAATACCTTAAATTATAGGTTCAGAAAAGAAAGTAATGCAGGCTTTAAAAGGGCCATTGAGAAGATACTTGTTTATAATGTGCTTCTGTTGAGGCCACTTACAGTGTTTCCATGAAATCTCAGAAAGTATTCTTTCCACAGGTCAAAGTTTTACACACATACTTCACAGAAGTGTGTAATGGTGTTGTATACCACATGTCATTTACAACTCTGGAAAACACTTCTAAGTGACGGGGCTTACATTTAAGCACTGGATGAAATACCTCACTGGTTAAGATCTCTGATACTAACATTATTCTACAAGTTAATGATAACAGAATGAGTCATCAGGTGAATAAATCAAACCAATATCAAATGAATTTTAATTGACTTCAGTCATCATTCTTATACCTAAGAGCTTCTCAGATTTGAAAACATCAATTTATATTTTATAGACTTATACTAAATAAAAATAAAAAAGAAAGCTTATCAGTAATTGAACTCAGCAATTTTACATAATAAATATTGGATCTCGGTTAGTCAGCAAAAATGCACCTAACCCTCAAGAGACTGGAGGACCCAGGAATTAGGAAGGTCTGCTGGGGTGGGGAGGTAGGGACATCCTCATGAGATGGGGAGGTAGGTAGTATGGGATGTGGAACAGTTAGATTGTGGACCAGGAGGTGGATGAATAAAAAAAGGATTAAATAAAAACAAACAGTAATATATATTTATATGTTTTATAAATGTATATATATATATATATGTGTGTGTGTGTTAGAAAAATTAGTATAAAAATGAATGTATCCATAATGGTCTTTGTTGATAAATAGAACTTGATAGATTTAATATGCATACTATTTGCTTGCTAGATTTAAAGACATAGATAAAGTTAAATATATAAATAACTGGAGACTTTACTATCTAATTCTTACCATTTGACAATAAATGACATCATGGATAAAATAGAGCCAATAGGAATTTATAGAATATTTCACCAAAGTAACTAAAGAATTAACATTTTTTAAAGCACATGAAATATTTCTAAATGAGATCATATATTTGGATACTTTAAAAGTGTCAGTAAGTACAGAGAAATTAAGGTAACATCCTGTATCCTATCCTATGGGATTAAGATTGAAATTAGTAAAAAATTACAGAAAATACAAAACACATGCATATTAAACAACACACTATTGAATAATGAATGTAATCGAAGCACAAAATGAAAATTATTTAAATTCCTTGATTAAATAAAAATAAAAACACATTATCATGTCCCGAGTAAACTGAAGGCAGTCATAACAAAAGTCTATCACCAAAAGTCCCTACATTAAAAAATCAGAGATATCAGATAAATTTATGATGAACCTGCAGCCAGTGGCAGGATAAAAGCAAGACAATTTACTCCCCAAAGCAGTAAATTCAGAAAAAAAAAGTCTCAGGAAAGAAATTAATAAAACAGAAAAACATACAAGAAAAGAGTGGAACAAAGAGTTTGTTCTTTGAACAAGATGATTATTAAACAAATTAACCAAAAACAGGGGACATAAACAAACAAACAAGCAAACAAACAAACAAATGACCTAAATTCTACAGTTTAGGGAGCTTTAAACACAGATGAAGAAAACTTCAGAAAATCATGAGATCAGACCATTTTATACTTCACTAAACTGGAAATTTTTAAATGCATGAATATCTAAATGCATATGGTATATCAAATTTAAACCATGTAACTCTTCAATGAAGTCAGAGGAAAGTCCAAATGAAGTGCTTTCAGACTTTGTTCATAAAATATCAGTAGAATTTTCACACTCTTTCTTTAAATCTCTAAAATATATTCAATTTGAATACGCATAAACTACTCAGTAAATATATGGTCACTTAAGAAAGTATCATTTAAAAGTATCATGTTCAAGCACATGTTGCCATTTCATATTTTGAGAATATCCACAACAGAAATTATTGGTCAGAATAACAAAGTGTATTGTAATTCTGATTATCACCATTAATTATTATTTTCAATTAAGGTGGCCACATTTGGTTAGTCTAAATCCATATTCATATTAAAGTTGGGCATTAAATTCAATATTCTGTGTTTCAATTTAGATATTAATTATACTTGATTTTTATACAAAAGATAAACATATGTTAAAGATACATTAGCTTTTCTTACTTTTCTCTAACTTTTAATTAAATTTCTCAACCTAATATAGATGGAGGAAATGATTAAATAATTAGCTTTTTGTTCCTTCAGAGACCCCACTGTATTTTAATTTACATGTTGATTATGTAGCCAAGAAAAGTCTACCATGATAAATTTGATTAAGCAAGGGAGAAAATGCCTTCAAATGAATAGATAGTTGAAACTGGAGAATGTGTTTTGTCTAATTGTGTTAATGAACTACCCTAATGAGACTTGTTTAGTACAAAAGCCTTTCTGACCTTTTCATTGATTGCAAATACTTCTAATATGCGCAGACTTTTAATTCTATTTTTAAATTTTTTAAAGCCAAACTCTTAAATGACTTTAACATAGTAGGAAATAATGGAATGAGTAAAAGACTTAAACATCTTGTCAACTGGGCTGTGAAACCATTGATTCTTGTTCTTAGCCAAACCATGTTGAGGGCATTGGTGTTTTGTTTTTTTTTTAAATTACTTCCTTTGTATTCAAGAGTATGGCTGACAGCTTGTAGAAATACATAAGAAATATATTACTTAATCCAAAATATTGAGTGTAAGACCCAGGATTTCTGCACCCAAACCAGAAAGCAATATCTGGTAAGCTGTAACAATGCCATCATCCATGAGTGAAAATTATACATGTTACAGTGCTAGAAAGGATCCAGGCAATTTACCTGGAGACTGGTTCCTTTCATGTGGCTGTTATACTATCTATTAATGCACTGGAGAAACTCCTCATTACCACAAAATGTTAATTGTATACATATAACCATCTTGTGACTTGAGAGAATAATACAGACACTTAATACCTGAATTCTTTCAGGTACATCTTTGTGGTATTTATCATGCATAAATATAATCTCTGAAACACACTTGTGTCCTTTATCTTAAGTTATACACATGTAAAGATTGTGCCTCAGAAGACAAAATATCATGTTACATAACCATTGGCATATAATTGCTTCTCTCTGAGTTATAATACATCTAAGCAGCAGCCTTGTAGAATTGCCAGATTACTATTAAATTTATATTAAAATGCTAAATATCTAAAACAGAAGGAAGATTTCTTTTTATTGAAAACAAAATTTTATACAATGTAATCAGTTTTTTAAAATCGAAGTAATTGTATTATTTAACTACTTAAAACACATGTTGCATTTATGTATGTAACAAAATTTAACAAAAATGTAGAGACTTTTAGGAGAAAATGAAAAGAAGATATCATATAATTGTACAATAGTCTTAAAAAGATAAAATAAATAATTTAAAATCCCATACAAAATCATAATAGCAATTTTTGGCCTGAGAGATTATAAAATGATTTTTAACATAATTTTTCATATGATCTTATAAATATTCCAATATTCCTTTAATATATCATTATTTTCATTGTATTTATCTAAATATATATTATAAGATCAATTCATGAGATTCATATAATAACAATCAAATAATTAATTCATCTTTATTATGTTCTTCATCAAATTTGTTAGATAAATTTTAATTAAACACACTTTAGTCTTTTTTTTAATATTGATGAACAATAATAAGAACTTTATCAGTAGAGTTTTTCCAAGTCTGTCCATTTCATACTCAATTGTGAGTCGTTTTTCAGAAGTGTAATATATTCAGGGATAATCATACTTAAATCTGAGTAAGTAAAGCGTTCCTTCCATTCTGAATGTAAGCTTTGCTCAGTATTTATATCAGAAATGATATTGCTTTTATACTGTAATACTGTTATATATATATATATATATATATATATATATATATATATATATATATTTGGTTGGTTGGTTGGTTGGTTGGTTGGTTTGGTTTTTCGAGACAGGGTTTCTCTCTGTAGCCCTGGCTGTCCTGGAACTCACTCTGTAGACCAGGCTGGCCTTGAACTCAGAAATCCGCCTGCCTCTGCCTCCCAAGTGCTGGGATTAAAGGCGTGTGCCACCACTGCCCAGCTATATTTTTTTTATTATTATTATAACTATAGTATTGATGTAATTCAAAGGACATGATCATAAATTATAGGTCAAGAACATTGTTATAAAACAATTCACCAGTTAGAGAACACATATTCTAATATCATTAATATCTAATGATTTAATCACAATTTCCTGTCAATTAAAATGCAAAATTCTTGTACTTTTAGCATTTTTGCAGCTTTATGTGAAATTTTGATTTTTTTTTAAAGTGTTTTGTTATCATTGAGAAAAATTATTTCCTGAGTTCTATAATACTTGAATTTTATGAATCATTCTCATATCTGAATCACAAAATGCTCTTATATGGCATGGTACAATGGATTTCTACTTTAATTTAGATGTACTAGGCACACATATTGCCTTAAATTACTTTGGTACCTTGATTGGTCCTCCAACTCCTTGTATCCTTGTCTTCCCTCACTTTGTCTGGTTAGTAGCTCTCTCGGAGTAGATCTTTAGAAAAGGTAAATAATTCTTTCTCTAAAGGTATAATAATTGTACTTTCTAGAGACACTATAGACAATCTACTCCTGATTACCACTTTCCTTAATTACATACATTAATTTTAGTATACATTTTACTTGATGAAATTAGTATTGAACTAGACTTTCCCATTAATCCCGTATATATTTCTTTATCGCCAAAAGTTAAACTTAATTTCTCAGCAAACCACATCTCCAAAGTCCCTTAAATGTATTCCTTTATACTTTAATATCTTCTATCCTTTCTCAACTCCTACTGAAAAATTTAAATTCAGTTTAACAAAGGAATCACATGTACAGACTGAAATATGAAATAGTGGCTTATAGAACCTGTAGTAGACCATGATTTTCAAGGGACTCTTGCTGAGGCACAGAATAAAACCAGCTGATATATGGTCTCTGGTAATGAAGTATTTATCAGCAAGAGATATTATTTTCCCTAACAACATTAGCCCCATTTCTGCAGTTAGAATGCTTTGATACTTTTTACAAGGTCACAAAAAGAATAATCATCAGAGTTGGGAATTCAGTCTGAAGCTGTCTTACTTTATCCTGTGTGTTTTTTTTACTATTTCTTAACTTTGTATAGAACCAAACACCTAAAAGACAACCAGGTTGCAAGATAAGTCGGATGTAATTTCTTCTGCAG
Source organism: Arvicanthis niloticus (assembly GCF_011762505.2). Taxonomy (NCBI): domain Eukaryota; kingdom Metazoa; phylum Chordata; class Mammalia; order Rodentia; family Muridae; genus Arvicanthis; species Arvicanthis niloticus. The sequence continues at coordinate 60,677,015 of NC_047664.1, read as the reverse complement.
TTTACCCCATCCTGATCCCTATTGATACATTTGGTCACTTAAGACCTATATATTACTCAATAACTTTAATTAATGTGGCTCTTTTTACGTAAACGTCATCTCACTTATGGAAAATCTGAATTCCTCAGAGATGCTTTTTCCCAGTCAAGGCTTATGGTTATCTGAGCATGTAAATATCTGAGGGTCATAGAGATTGTATTTCATACACTTAACCTAACCTGGTAGACAGAATGGTTACAGACAAAGACTATTATGATATACAGCATGGGTCACTTCTGAAACTTTAACAAAAACCACAAATGCTATGAAACATACAGGAATAAGAGTATATGTAAGATTCTAAATATTATATATAAACTTATGAACTCTTACCATCAAGCAACGGTGTAGTCACATGACCAATCTAAAGAAAAGTGCCAAAAAAAGAACTATATTCATGCGCTTTTCAGAGAAAGAAAAACAGGTCCAGAAGAACTCAAGCATTACACATAAAAAATTTTACTTGAGCAATATGTGCACTAAAATTGTTTATGTAGAAAAGTTAAAGAGATATTAGGGAACAGCAGAATTCATTTAGTGCCAGGTAAGCTGCTGCCTTGCTAGGCTTTGTTGTAAAATTAAATGAGAATGCATAAAAAGTACTCAGCACATGACCCAGTATGCTCACACAGAGCATTCATTAAGTGCTTGTTCCTACAACATTAATGGTCATCGTCATTCTGGAGGCCCAGGATGAACAATTTTGAGGTATATTCATTAATGGATTAATGAAAAACACACGGAAATGTTTATATTCTTAAAAATTGTGCTGAATCTGGATGGCAATATTGACAAAATTCAGCTGAAACTGTTCACTAGGGACAGGGGTTATTGGTTTTGGCTGTTATGCACTGAGATAATTAGTTGGATAAAGCACAAATTTCCTGATCCTTTCATACCATCCTATAACATAGACTAGATTGGAAAAAATGAAAGCAGAGATTTCCTTTTTATGATATTGTTTGTTCAAAAACTAAACTTTAAAATACGAAATACATTCTTTCCTTAAAATCTAATTTTACATCTTATATTTTCAGTTAGGTAAAAAATATATATATAATATAAATCTAATTGTCCATTATTTTTAGCTCTATATACTGCTAATAATAATAATAATAATAATAATAATAATAATAATAATAATATAAACTTTTGTTATTGTATGACTGTCAAACATTAAGTTATATATATCCTGAAAATTCCAGGACTTGTCACTTTGTGTGATGGCTTTTCAGTGTGTTGAAGATGAGTACAGCACCACATCATGAGTATTTTTATTACATTGTTAGTTTCTACAGCTAATATTATAGATTATCATCAAAGCTTATAAATTATCCTCTGAAGAAATTAATTTGGTTATATCAGTTCCCAAGGATCTAGTTGTTACTAGTGAATTAGAAAATGTTGCTCTCTTGTTATTCAGAATTGAGATGTGAATTCAGCATCAACTGCCAAGTTATTGCCCACTCTGCTTTTCTCACACATAACATGGAGAATAATCTTCTTATTATCTGCTGTATGTAGTTGCCTTTATGAAGACAACAGGCCTGCCAGTCACAATGAACCTGGAACTGAGCAAAGCATTCTAGGTCAGCAGCAGGTTAGGAATGTTTTCTTTTTGCAGTTATTATAGCGAGAACAAGTTGGGCAATTGCCCAGCTCCCTGTGGATTGGACCAATCTCATCCTGTGGAGAAAGCCAGGGAGGCAGAAGGGCCTGAAGCCAGGTAAATTGCCTGCAAAGTCACTCAGGCCATTGAGGCTGCATGTAATAGGCTTGCACAATTGAGCACAGGGCTTCAGACTGCTAAGCTACTTAAATGTTACTGAAACACAAACCTATTTTTGTTGTTTGTTTGATTGTTATTCCTAAGTGTGGTTTATGTTGCTTCTTTTACATTATACACTTACCATTGTTTACTATATATTTACTATCATCCTCTTTGAAAATACAGGCTCTCTCTGTTATGGAAGACACATAAAAAACAGGAATTTTTACTAACCACCTGATAGTGTGATGTTTTGAAGGAAGATTAGTACCAAATGAATGAAGAGAAATGGTAAAAATATCGTTGAGTGTTTTGTCACATCAGAAAGATGTCATATAAGGAGTTAGGATATGGAGGTTCAGGGTGAGGTGGTACCCAAGAAAGACTCTCTTTTGAGGAGAAGGGGAAGGGATTATGGGAGAAAGGATTTGTGAGGGTGGGAGGGATGTAAAGTGAATAAATAAATTAATTAATGATAAAAAGAGAAGGTGGTGACTCTTCATTACAGTTTAAAACAAATAATAATTCATAGGAACAGATCTTTATCTTTTCCAGAAGATTTATGTTATTGCTCTTTTGTCTGCTGGAGTGTTGCAGTTTAACAACCAAGTGATACACGTGTGCTTGTAATCCATGTTTATGCCAAGAGTTTTAACAAATTATGTGTGTGTGTGTGTGTGTGTGTGTGTGTGTGTGTTGTATATGACACTGTGTAAATCAAGCTGATAATTTCAAATCTCAGCTTTTCTTTGTGAGATTCTCTGTGATCTGTGAACAAGAACAACAATGCTAAGGATAACAGATTAGCGAAGACAAGTTTCTTTGCATGTAGAGGTTAGATAACAATACTTGTCATAGAAAATGATACAACAAATAGTAGTTATTAAATATTTTACTATTATTTCTACCTATAAAAATATAGATATTGATGTAAATGTTGGACTGTCTATTTCAGTAATTGCAGAAAAGAAAATTCAAGCCAACCTGCTAACAGACAACCATAACACAAGGGGAAAAGTGCAATGTGCGTATAGATCTGTGTTTCTGTGTATGACTATGTGTATGGAAGTCAATAAGAGTAGGTGTAAGCATCTTCACTTTTAGGTATTGAAAACTAAGACAAAAATATTTATGGAGATCAAAACTGAGAACAATCAAATAGGTAAAAACGCTCCTAAATATTGTTAAAAGAGCTTAACATCTTTAGTTGCAAGAAATTGCAAATTAAATAACTGATTAAACTGCGTCTCACTTCAGTCAGAATGGTTATCATCAAGATTTCAAATTATAAGGAACGTTGGCACAGATGTGGCAAAAGGTGAATTCTTATACACTGTTGAGGAGTCTGTAAATTTTTTCTTGTTCAGTCATTTTGGAAATTAATCTGAAAATTTCCTTAAAAAACAAAAAACAACAAAACAACCAACAACAATCAAACAAACAAATATTAAAGCTAAAGTGACCACAGGAGCCAGCTATAGCACTTGCGAGCTTATATTCAAAAAATGTATATCCTATAACAGAGACACTTGAACATTTGTGTTCATTGCTGCTTTATTCATAATAGCTAAGTAATGAAATTAGATAACCTCAAATTGACAAATTATAGAGAAACATAGTTAATGAAAGAAAAAGTGGAGAACTGCCTTGAATATTGGCACAGGTGACAAATTCCTGAACAGAACACCAATAGTTCAGGCACTAAGATCAACAATTAATAAATAGAATCTCATGAGACTGAAAAAAGCCTCTGACAAGCTAAGGACACCATCAATAGGACAAAACAGCAGCCTAGAGGACGGTAAAAGATCTCCATTAAATCTATGTTGGAAAGAGGACTAATATTAAAAATATTTAAAAAAAAGAAAGAAGTCAAACACCACAACCCAAACAACCCATTAAAAATGGGGTACAGAGTTAAACAAAGAATTCTCAACAGAGGAATCTTGAATGGATGAGAAGCACTTAAAAAATATTCAATATTCTTAGTCATCAGGGAAATATAAATCAAAGAAGTTCTGAGGTTCCATCTTATACCCATCAGAATCACAAGATCAAAAATTCAAGTGATAGCACATGCTGGTGGGGACGTACAGCAAGGGGAACACTCCTCTATGGCTGGTGGTAACAAAAATTTGATCAATCACTGTGGAAATCAATTTGGCAGTTTCTCGTGAAATTGGAAATAGCTCAAACTGAGGACCCAGCTATGCAACTTTTGGGAATATATAGGAATATAGCCAAAAGATGCTCCAGTATACCACAGGGACAATTGCTCAACTATGGGTCATAGCTTTATTCATAATACCCAGAAACTAGAAACAATCCAGATATCAGTCAACTGAAAAATGGATAAATAAAATGTGGTGCATCTACACAATGAAGTACTATAAAAAACAAAGACACTATAAAATTTGTAAGCAAATGAATGGAACTTGAAAATATCATCCTGAGTGGGGTAACCCAGCCCCAGAAATACAATTATGATATGTATTCATTTATAAGTGGACAATAGCCATAAATTGCAGGATATTAATGCTACAATCCACAGACCTGAAGAAACTGGGTAATACGGAGGGCTCAAAGAAAGATGTGTGAATTTTACTCAGAGGGGGAAACAAAATAGTCATCAGAGAGGGATTCAGAAAGAAAATTGGATAGGAAAGGGGGTGAGGAAGGGAAGAGAAATGGGAACATATGTTGGGCAATGAAAGGTGGGGCAGGATATTATTGAGACTTAGAACAAAAATTTGTGGGAGGCATCTCTGGGACTAGAGTGTGACCCTAGCTGAGATTCCTACCAGCTGAAGATATAGAGACTGCAGTGGTCACCTCCAGGATATATCAAACCATCAACAACACTTTTACCCCAAAATTTGTCCTACCTACAAGATGTGCAAGGATAAAGTTGGACCAGATTGAGAAAATGGCCATCTAATGACTAGTCCAAATTGAGACCCATCCCATAGAATAGAGACCAGCTCTGACAATGTTAATAATACTCTACTATAATTACAGACAGAAACCTGTCTCCTGTGAAGTTTTATCCAACAGCTGATGGAAACAGACATAGAAACTCACAGAGAAACATCAAGCAGAACTCAGGGAGTTTTGTGGAAGAAAGGGGGATAAAGTTGAATAAGCTGAAGGAGTCAAGAGACATCACAAGAAAACCTACAGAGTCAAATAACCTGCACCTATAGGGGCTCAAAGAGACTGAACCACCAACCAAAGAACATGCAAGGACTAGACCTTGATGCCCAACATATTTGTAGCAGATATGCAGCTTATTCTCCTTCATGTGGATTCTCTAACAATTGGAGAATCATCTATCCCTGCCTCTCTTTCTGAACTGCCTAGTTGGGCATCACTGGTAGAGGATGTGTTTAATCATGCTGGGATTAGATGTCCCAGTGTAAGATGTTACCCAAGGGGAGGGGTGTCCCCTTCTCTCCAGATTTGTAAGGGTAGAACATGGAGGAGAAAAGGGAAAGGGGGATGCTATTGGAATGTGAAGAGAATAAAAAAAAATAAAGTATTGAAGAAAAAAACTAAAGCTAAATTTACCACAAGAGTCAGGTATACTGTCTGAGTATATACCCTAAAGAGTTTATATCCTACTAGAGAGACATTTGTACATTTGTCTTCATTGGTGCTCTGTTCAAAATAGCTAGGAAATGAAATTAATCTATATAAACATAAACTGATGAGTGATAAGGAAAACTGGGGTACATGCTACTCACCTGTACAGAAAATCAAAATTGTGACATTTACAGGAAAGTTGATACAAGTGTGAGCATGTATGCTGAATGAGGTCACCCAGACCCAAAATGGCTATCAACGTGTTTGCTCTCATATGTAAATCCTAACAAAATTTTTGGGTGTGTAAACTCAGAGTGCCTTAGGGTTCTAAGGGAATAGAAATGAGTGACTAGGAAGAGGGGCATTAAGAAAGAAATGGGTACTATGAAGATAAAATGAAATTAGAACATTGTAAGACTGGGTATGGAAAGGTTCAAGGAAGAAAAAAAGGAGGAACAAGCAGAACATTACCTATAAAAAGGGATATGAAAGCATTTATGTGAAAGTCTATTATATTGCAGCCAAGTAAACGTTGTAATTGGAGGACGTGTGGCATGGAGAACTGGAAAGTGGATACCAATACTTAAGCCCAAGATGGATGTGTGGAAAATGAGATTGAGGGGAATTGGGATAGAAGGTGAATTAGCCAAAATTAACCACATATCAATGGGGATATATAACAGTGGTTTCTATGACATTTAACATTATAATTTAATGAGAAGTTAAAACATGGGTATCCTGCATGGATAGACAATGCTTCTCTTGGAAGATATGGCTTATCACATTTAGGTCTCAATGCCAAGCATGGGACACAGACTATAAGTTATAAGTCAGAGAGGCACTATATGTACCCGAACCAACACAGGTATTCACCATAGTTCTACATAGTTCATCATAATTTTAGTTATGCTAGAAAGTGCTATTCATGGTGTCAGACATATAGACAGTGTTTGATAATATATATTGTGGGAAGCTTGACCAAAGGTTGTAAGGCATTCAGATTATAGTCTCCATACAAGATGTGTCTTTCAAATAAGGTCAGTTTATTTATACAACCATTACTTATACTAATAAAAGTGTTAAACAGGAATCTCCAAAGACAGAAGTAGTTGTTTAGGCAGAAATGGCTTCTGCGGGATCTACTAAGGAATTGTTTTTGGTGAGGACACTAAGAAAACATCCAGGCACACATGTCACTCCAGAAGTTTTTTAGTTGCAGTAAGTGGAAAGGATGGTATTGGTGGATGTTCAGGAGGTCCGTGAAAGCATAGAAGATCCAGTGGCTAGCACTGACAGGTGAGTCTGCGAGGGAACAGAGACAGTGCTGGAAATCCAACAGTCATGGAGACCAGAGACTGGTACAGTGTTTCAAGTCTTCCAGGTGGATGTCAATACAGATGATAGAGAAGCCTGACAGGAGACAAAGCCAATGTGATTCTAGTGATCATTCCTTATGTTCCAAGTTTTGTATCATTTCTTCAGGCAACAGCTTTGCATTATGGGGGCAAACTGCTTGGGACTGGTTTACCAGCACCTCAATACCATCTTGGTGTTGGTTCATTAGCATATCAAGCTCTGTCCTAGGCTAGACTCAGATCTAAGCTGTGAAGTGGCCTGGCAGGGTTTTGCTTCTGAGGTCTAGCTATTATCAGAGCTGCCTTGTGGCAGGCACGGTCCTACTATTTTAAGTCACACAACATAGATTTTGAGTTACACAACTTGGTTTTTAAACCATATATATTACATATCCCTATTAATTTTCTTAAAAAGTAAAATAAAATATTAATTTTGCCTGATATTTTCAAGCTAAATAAAACAAACAAAAAAAATGCAACTCAAGGAGGAGTGAGAGGAAATAATCACAGAGCAAAATGAGACTAATGGGAGATTTTTGTATTGGCTGGGGTTTTCCTAATATGCAATCCATATAGAGATCAAAAGAGAATGCAGTGCCTTGCTCCAAGTCTTTTAAGAAATAAAATAGTACAGGAGTATTTGTGTTGTTCCCAAATGTAATGCATTCATATTTTCAGATGCTTTGTGCCATTCCCAGTGGTGCTCTCTCAAATTTTGTAACCACTTAGTACAAACATTTTTAAAAGAGGAAGAATTTGCGTATAGTTGTAAAAATTTAGAACACCGTTCTGAAGAAAAAATGGGTAAGAAATTTAAAATAAAATTGTCGTATATCTTTGGCTTTTCAATGCTATTTTTTTCATTATTTTTCTCTAATAATTTTCTTTAGAAAAAAAAAACACCTTGGACAAGGTGTTATACATAGACTCACTCAAGAAATGTCTGCTCAACAAAATTAAATTGTATTGTATTGAGGAAAACCACCTCTTAATACTTTCTGTTGAGTTCTATTGAAAGAATTCCTGCTGGGTTAATAGGCCTTCTTTCTAAGTATTTACCATTTACTAGCCTTTTTCCTTTCTTTATGTTTTAACATTAAAGATGTGAAGAAGTCAGATCAGTAGTTAGACTTCTATTCCTTCTTTCTTTTTTTTGTCATTATATTTTTAATAAAACTCAATGGCCTCCCAAAGAACTTTGTCTGTTTACAGTTTCACATGTTAATGTCACGCATTCTTGGCTGTCTGTTAACATTCTTTTGTTATGTTTACATCATAGCTGTACATATTGTGAAATTCACTGCTGAGGAGAATACTTAGGCTTAAAAGCATCATTTTCTAGTATAGCTCTACTGCCTCTAATGACTTATAAGCACTGTTTCAAAACAATTGTTTTTACTTAAAGTTTGCTATGGTATATCTACAGAAAAGCACACAACGAAAAAGCTTACACCACCACGGAAAATTGCTTGGTTGTATTTAATTTATTTATTTTCTTGTAATGAACAAAACTTAAAAGCCCTACGCTCATTTTCAATACTTTCACCTGGCATTGTTACTGAAAAAAACACAGTCAGTGTATGTTATAACCTTCGCAGTTAGTCAAACCCATTTACATATGTATTTTTTCCTTCTCTTTTTGTTTATCTTGAACTATTTATTTGCTGATGCTATTGTAGATTTAAAGAAGTATGATTTTGTTTGCTTGCTTTTGGTTATGCTGTGTGTGTGTGTGTGTGTTCGTCATTTTGGACTATTTAAAATCACAAATTAAAATCAGAGTAAGATTCATTTATAACTTTAAATATCCTTTTATCTATATAAGTTCTTGTCAGTTTCAAAATACGTTATATAATAATGGCTTAAGCTGATTGTAGCACTGGAAAGTATGAGACAGCAGCTTCCTTGTTTTAGTATTATTTACCTTCCCATCCCAGACCTCTATGCTCATTCTGGAGCAGATCTTTTATGGATAACACAGCAGCCATGCAACGCTCAGAAGACAGCCCCGCACTGACCTTCTTCCCATCCTCCAGATTTTACATTTTGTCTGCTTCCTCTTTTGTGATATTTTTGGGACTATGTTGATACAGAAAATCTATCTGTAACTAAGCAATCACAGTCCCCCATTCTTAGCACATTGACAAGCTATAAATCGATGCATTTAAGATGTCCTTATCTGGCATCAATGGGAGAGGAGGCCCATCCCTTTTCTATTGTAAAATAGAATCTTCCATCTACATTAGACTAAATAATAATTTATACTTTATATGTAAATCACATTTGCCTATCTGTTTATCCACTAATGGATGTATTATACCAGAAAGAATAATGCAACTGTGGGCAAAAATGAAATGGCCACTGACTTCCCAACTTCTCTTCTGCATTCAATACTTGCATTTCTCCATGACACAGTTTGGGTATGGATGGCTGCTATTGTGCCTAGAGCTGAAGCTGACCACAATTAAATTGTGACTCTTCATGCATTCATCTGACTTCCAATTCTAACCATACAGAAGTTCAATGAGATGAATTGATTTTTCATCTTGTTAAGGAGTAGGTGTGATATTTCTATGTATTTGCAAGATTTTTTACAATGAAGTTTATTAAATAAAAAAATTGAAACTTGTAACTATTCCCCAGATGTTCATAAGAATGACATCTCACATTTTCAGTAGGAAGATCAACTCCTGACACACAGTATTGCACTATCTTTTAGAATACTCTCTAAAATTAAGTTACACTTAAGAAACTTTCAGCTTAATAAAAGAAACAAAAATGCAGCACCATTAAATCCCATATACTGCCATTAGAAAAACATATACGTAATTCCTTGGGAATGTGAAGATCACTTTATAGAAAGAAGCAGGTAGGCTAATTGCAGATCTTTAACTGTCCATCTTTCCTCCAAATCCAAAGCCCTCTTCTCAGTCTGAGCTCTGTAGTAGACCACCTGCTGGTCTCACTTCCTCAATCTTCAGTCTATCACATAAAAGCTCCCTTCTAAACTTTCATTGCATTTTGCTGGCCCCCAACTCCACCAGGCATTCCTTGAGAAACTAAAAGCCAAACCTGCCAGAGAAGAAAGTTGGCCAGCCAATAGGAACACATTTACCTGGAACTTGATTGGCCACACCTATAGAAGAAAGGGATACACTGATCAAGGTAAATGTTAACTCTAAAATCTCTTGGCACAAAACATCCAGGAAATCTGGGGTCCTATTAAATGAGTAAATCTAAGAACAAAAGGAATGGAGGAAGAAACCAAAATCGAAGTCACATAAAATATTTTCAACAAAATCATAGAAGAAAATTTCCTAAACTAAAGAAGGAAATTTCAATCAAAGTAAAAGAAAACATACAGAACGACAAATAGACTGGACGCGAAATGAAAGGCACCTTAACACATAATGATAAAACATTAAATGTAAAGAATAAAAAATAAATTTAACACTGGAAGGGAAGAAAGACCAAGTAACTTGTAAGGAAAGACCCATTAAAATAACACCTGCCTTCTCAATGAAAACTCTAAAACAAGAAGGGACTGGACAGTTGTTCTACAGTTCTAGAGACCATAGATACCAGTACAGAATGCTATATTCTGCAATTCTCACAATGTATGGAGAACATAAGACATTCCAGGATAAGATGATATTTATCTATCTATATTCAGGCAGATAGAACACACTAGAACTACTTCAATCTAAAAGTTAATCACAACTGATAAAAGTAGGGAGGGCAAGAATAACTAATTCCAGACTAGCAAATCAATAATTGGTAAGCACACACACACACACACACACACACACACACACACACACACACTCCATTACTGCCACAAACCAAAATTGATTTAGCACTTCTCTATATAGTTGTGGCTATGTAGTCACTCACTCTGTAGGGCTGGGTGGACTTGAATTCTGAAATGCCCTACTGCTCATTCCCAAATGCTGGGATTAAAAGTATTTGTCACCATGCCCAGCTTGCCCAATTCATTTTATGAGGCCGCACTTACCATGATATCAAAAACACTTAAAGACCCCCAAAAGAAAGAGAATTGCAGACCAATTTCCCTTATGAATATAAATGGAAAAAATCCCCATAATATACTTGCTCGCTGAATTTAAGAACAATTGAAAAGATCATCTGCCCAGATCAAATAGGATTCATTCCAGAGATGCAAAGATGGTTCAGTATATACACATCCATAGATGTAATCTACCATAAGAACAAACTGAAATACCTTTAATAAAATTCTCTTCATAATAAAAGTCCTGGGGAGATTAGAGATACAAGGAGCATATATCAACATAATAAAGGCATTTTACAGCAAGCCTATAGCTAACATCAGCTTAAATAGAGAGTGATTCCGCTAAAATTGGGGACAAGCAAATGTTGTGCATTCTCTCCATAGCTATTCAACATAGTACTTTGACATCTTAACTGTAACAATAAGACAACGGAAGGAGTTCAAAGGGGCAAAAATCAGAAAGGAAGAAGTAACAGTATCTTCTTTATTTGCAGATGATATGATAGTATATACAAGTGACAAGTGACACTAAAAATTAAACCTGGAAACATTTAATTTATTGTTAATAATTTTTAACAAATTTGCTGAATAAAAAAAATGAGCTAATTTTTTTTTTCATGGACTGTTAGGCTACAAATAATTCACATGTTCAGATGTCAGAATGCTGAGTGTAGATATAGCCTCTCTCCACTTTGCCAGCAATGAACACACATGCAACTTGACAGCAACATACACTCTGGCATCAGTGCACCAGGACAATGAGCTAGCCTGAGATGACCACATGTTGAGGGTCAGGCAGGTCTCAACTGGCTTCCAAGATGAGAAATAAGCCAGAGACTAGAAAAACACCACCTGAGACCATAGCCCCAAGAAAGAGTGAATCTGAGACAGATGGCTACTTGGGATGGCTGTGCTGGGAGATAGACCATGATGACCACTTGACTGGTGTCATGAGGCCCAGATAGAGAGCTAGCCTGAGATGAATATTCCATCCACCCCTTACCTGAGCAATGTGAGAAAGCAGGTTTTAGAGGCATAAGAGAAGAGCTTACCCTATCTCTAGCTAGTTGCAGTACTCAGGAAAGTCACCTGCACATTGTGAGACTTGTGGGTGCTCCAGTCCTGAGGATGTAAGTATAGGAGAGCTGGACCTATGTCTCCCTACAGTGGTGTGAGCAAGGAAGAGTTGCTCTCTTTTCCCCTCATCCCTGACCACATGTGCTAGGGAGGAGCCCTGATCTTGTGATCATGAGAGCAGGAGAACTATCCCTGTCCTTTACCAGCTGCAGCACTTAAGGGGAAGACTCTATAACTCACCAAGGCAGCACAGTAGAGAGGATCCAGGTGGCAGGGTGCAGGTGAGCCTACCTTGTGGACATAAGTGTTGGAGAGATGCCCTACCACTTGAATGCTTTGTTGTGACGTGAACAAGGGAGAGATGCCTCCACTGACTCTCCCTCCAACTTCTCACCCCTTGATACCAAAGGCAGGCAGTTAGCTGGCCCTGGGGTCATAACAGTGGAAGATCTGTACATGGTCTTTACTTGCTGCAGCAATGGAGAGAGCAGGACTTGCACCTCACCTGGGTAGCAGAGTAGAGCTGACCCTAATGGCAGGTGAGACAGCCAAGAGGGAATGAGCATGGGACAGCTGTCTTTGACTCTTGTCTGTGGTGCAACAGCGTGGTTAAGGGAGAATACTTTTCCATTCCCATACTTCTTGCCACCTACAGCAGGATGAAGATCTTGCTCTGGGGTCATGGGATCTCAGGAAAGCTAGCTCTGCCCACCAGCTGGTACAGTACTCTGGTCCTTGCTTGGGCAGCACAGTAGAACTGGCCCTGGATACAGTGGTTGCAGATGAGCCAGCCTTGAGGGTATGAGCACAGAAGAACTGACCCTGACTCTTGCCTGCTGGGCTGTACTGAGGATGAGGAGATACACCCTCCTCCTTTCTCTTCCCTCATAATCTATGACAGATGGGAGAGCTGGGGTCAATGTTATGAGAGTGGCATGCTTTTCACCAGCTGCAAAACTTAGCAGAGAAGGTTTTGTACCTCCAGATTAGAGTAGGCTCTGGTTGAAGGGATTGCAAGTGAGCCAGCCCCAAGGGTTTGATATTGTGAGAGCGAGCAGACTGACCATCTCTAATAACTCTTGGATCTAGATCCATGGCTTTGAATTGGCCCACCCTAACATCTACCTCATCCATGAACTGCTGGTGTGTATGAAGGGACTGGCCCAACAGACTCAAATCTATAAAATCTTAATGCCAAATGGCAACAACAGTATATTGGAGAGTTGTCCCGCTGAGAATCCAGTATTGCTAGAGTAGCAGAAGCCAAAGGACTCATACCAGAAAAACAAGTCATTGCAATGAACATTTGTAAGCAAAAAGAGTGAACGAAAGAGAATACTGTGCAACACACTGTGACACAATACTGTTACGACAATAAGATTTTTTAATTTCTGTTTGGTAAGAGGTTAGAAAGGTAGGTATGAGAGGAGAGAAAGATGAAGGGCATTTGGTGCATGATGTGAAATTCATGAAGAATCAATAAAAAGCTTTAAAACTTTAACCCACAGAAACCTTGGCACAAGTATAATCATGCAAATGAAAGACTAAATGATTAAAGAAACGGTTTAGATTTCTTTAATGATTTAGAATGTTTTCTTAAACTCATGAAACTTTAGGATTAATGTAGTTTAAAAAATGAAAAATGGCTAACGTACCAAAAGCAACCTAAAGATCCAATGCAATTCCCAACAAAATGCCCATACAATTTTTCATAGGTCTTGAAAAGATGATCTTAAACTTCATTTGGAAAGTCAAAATCTAAAGGCAGCTAGAATCATCCAAAATAATAAAAGAACTACTAGCAGAACTATTTAAAGTTCTACTACAGAGTTATAGTACTAAAATCAGCAAGATATTGGCACAAAAATAGATATGTTATCAGGGGAATCAAATTAAAGACACAGATATAAATACTTACAATTTTGGTTGCCTGATTTTGTTTTTTATAAAGATGCCAGAAACAGACTGAAAACCAATGACAGCATCTTCAACTAGTGTTACTGATTAAACTTGGAAAGCTACATGTAAAAGAATTCAAACTGGTCCATTCTTATCACCCTGTACAAAACTCAACTACAAATGAACAAATGACCTCAATATTGAGGCAGACACACTGAACCTGATAGAAGAGAAAGTGAGAAATAGCCTGAAACTCATTAGCACAGAGACTTTCTAAATAAAACACTATTAGCATTGGCATTATGATCAACAATTAATAATGGGACTTTATTAAATTGAAAAGCTTCTGCATAGTAAAGAACACAATCATTTGGAAAAAGACATAGCATACAGAATAGAAAAAGATATTTACCACCTACACATCTGATATAGGACTAATGTCCAAAAAACAAGACATGAAGAAAACAAATAACCCAATTACAAAATAGAGTACATATCTTAAAAAAATTCTCCAAAGAGAAAACTCAAATAACTGAGAAACACTAAAGAAATATTCTATATCCTTAGTCATCATGGAAATGCAAATTTATGATACTTTTTAGATTTCACCCTACACATGTCAGATTGGCATGATTAATAAAATAAATGATCGCTTGTTCTGTTGAGGATATTGAGCAAAGTCAAGACTGGAGGGAGTGCAAAATTATACAGCCTCTCTGGAAATCAGGGTGAAGGTTTCTCTGGAAGATGGCAATCAATTACCCCAAGATCTAGTTATACTACTCATAGGCACATACCAAAAGGATGTTTCATTCTATTGCAAAGACATTTGCTCAAATTATGTCCATTACTGTTCTATGTATAACAGTTAGAAAATGGAAACATCATTGCTGTACCTCAGTAAGAACAGATTAAAAAATAGTGGCACATTCACAGAACAGAGTATTGCTCAGCCATTAATAAAAATGAAATCTTGAAAGTCACAGGTAAATGGATAGAACTTGAAAACATTTCTGTACTAAGTGAGGTAACCCAGACTCAGAAAGGCAAATATGATGATATATGTGGAGATATATATATCCAGTTTAGTGGATCCAGATGAGAAGGAAAATGTAGAAAATCTGGAAGAAATAGAAGAGAGGGAAATTATAATTAGAATATATGATTTGTTAGAAATATTTGAACCAGGGAGTAAAAAAATTTAAATATGTACATTATGTAGAATGTATTTGTATATGTACATACATGAGTTTCCAGATTCTGGAATAACAGAAAACTCAGAAATTCAAATGAGTTGTATTGCCTAGCAATAGAAGCCAAGTTTTATCTGAAGACAGTCTCTGTAGAACACTAGCAAAAATGTCATGTAAAATGAGTTGACTGATTATTTCCTTCTTAGTCAGTAGGGTTGAAATCACCTAGGTACCCAAAAGTTCTTGATATTCATTGTTTCTGAAGGAGCCAGGGGTGCCAGTATTGGAGTGTCTTGTACAGTCTGTGGGAGCACACCATGATACTCAATGTACATTAGCAGTGACATCTAACTTTAGGTGCAATCCAGAGATGTGGTATCTGTTCCTCAGCTTTCTGAAAATACCTGAAGTTTCGCTGACATATCCAGAGATCTAGTGACAGGATTTTGCACACATAATTTACTACTATGACAAAAGCAATTTTTAAAGAAATAATATTATTTTTAAAAATGGAGTGTCTCTTTGTCATGTCATAGTCAAACACAGTCAGCAAGTTCCCAAATATTAATTATTACTGAGTGAGTAAGCAGGAATCTGCTGAAGGCACTTGACTGACTTAACTATCTACCACTTACTCCGTGCTGCTGGAGGAATGACAAGCTATGAACTGGCTAAATTTTACATTTGCCAGGAAGGCTTGCAAGGGCTTTCAATCCATGTAACAACACCCTGATGATTTCTGTAAGCTAATGTTCCTCATAAAATTACTGTACTTTATTGAACACTTTAGCAGCCTGTTTTAGGAATAAAAATGGCCTCTTGCTATGCTTACCCCCATCCTTTTGTGAACTTTGCAATTGGCATTGCTTTGGGAATGTCTTACCAAGGATTCTCTTGATTTACTGGCAAGTCTCAGTTATATACCTTGAGTTTGAATTCTCTAGTAAATATTGCTCTGTCTTAAATTTATTGAGAAAAAGCTTCTGTTATTTCTGTCTTGCCCATTTTTGGAAATGAAAGCATAGAATTTTTTTTTACTAGTTCCTTGAACCACTTACACATTTATGTTCTAAACACTCTAAATTCCAGTGATCAATATTTAATGATTAATTTTCAACAGTTTAAATTTTATCAATCATAGTTTTGTTTTGGCTTGGTTCTGGGCTGTTTTATTGTGATTGACATGACTGCATTTGTACCATCCTAGCTGGTCTGTTTTTATTTCCACACAAATTTGAATTTCCTAATAATTAACCTAAATTGCTTGCATAATGACATAAAACTGGTTCTTCTCTTTATCTTAATAGTGGAAACAAAAATACAGAATTTTACACCCTGAAAACAAGTACCCTTTCAAAAAGAAGAATATCATTACTGAATCATGGCCTGAAGATGAAAATTTGTTACCAGGAAACTACACTTAACTTTCTCATTTTAGCCAACTTAGTTAAGCCATTGAATTTTTATGTACGTTCCCTGAATTAATATATCATGTTGTTCAAACAGGATTATTTTGATTGTTCTTACCAATATTTTAAGTTTCCACATGTGTATAATATCACATATACCAAACAATTTCACTTAGACACCAAATTTGTAGAAACAAACCAAGATTTGCTATCTCCACTGTTACAACCCTCAGCCATTCTGTCATCTACTTTTTATTTATTAGTACTTCTTCTTACTACCTTCATCTGGCTATTTCTTAGCATCCTCAATACAAACGGCTGTTTCTTAGCTTCCTCAGTCTTTGTCTGTATATTCACTCTTGATGGGAACTCATCTGCATTGACCACTGCACACCTCTGTGTTTTCTTCTCTCCTACAGATTATTATTTACCAATGTAGCAATGTTCGCACTTCAATAACTTCAGGTACTATAGTAAAATCCTACTCATCTGCTTCCTTTAAAAGCATTTGAGAAATTGGTTGCTCATCTCACAGATAGAAAAAAAAAATCAGACTCCTCTATTTATTTCTTTTCCTTGCTTTTCAGCCTCATAAAATCCCTAGGTATTGTCATTTCTGCAGTCTTAATCCATCTTTACTATATCCACCTCTTTATCCAAACAGTCCTAATTTGAGCTTTCACCCACTGACCTGTGGACAGTTGAGGAACAAGCTTTTTGCATTTCTACTTTAGGCTGCAGCATCTTCATTTCAATGTGTTTCTTCCCTGAGTTTTAGGAGTACTTATAAAGTAACTCTTTAATGAAGATATTCCCATAATTATGATACTTTTCTGACCCCTGATTGTCTTGTAAATATAGTTCAGTACAGTTCATGCTTTTTCACAAAACACATGTCTACTTGTGACATGACCTCTTTGTTCATCCATGACCTGTACCACCATTTGCACTCAATTGACCTTTACTTCTGAGTTTATTTATGAATCTAAAATACAGAAAGAACATTTTCTCTAGACCTAGTGGTATGTGTACACTAAGCTGTGGCTTTTTCATGGCTTATATTCTGATTCTGGGCTCAGAGGTATGCATGTAATTATTTCATGCCACATTCCTACATAACAGAAATACTTCTAGTAGAAAGTGATTTCTCTAAAGTCATATCTACCTACTAATTTGAATAGAATTTTACACAGAAGAATATCATCACAATAAAAAGAATTTACAAAGGTTGTTCCCAAGCTTCAAGTTTCTAGTTTAGTAGGTTTTTCTGTCCTCCATCATTACTGCCCCTACAAATACCTTCATTTGTGAGCTGTGGCACATACTCATTCACTGTTTACTTTGTCTGGTTAACTCTTATAGTCTGTATTAATATAATAACCAACACTTTTCTGAAACATAAATTAGATCTGACAATCCTATGTCTGAAGTTCTCCAACAACTACATTTCAACTAAGAAAACCAAAGTCTTAGAAATGTCACAAAGGCCAACAAAAATCAGTTTATCACCTACTGTGATACAGTTTGTTAGTTCAGCTCTAGACATATTTATCTTGTCCTTCCTAGGATGTTGTTAAAGGATTTCTGATAATGACCTGTGTAATTTCTGCTTTCTTTTTGTGAAAGAATCTCTTCGACATCTGTAAGACTGCAAGACATAGAGAGCAAAAAAGAAGAAACATTAAGAATTGGATTCAATTTAAATGCATGACAGCTGCAATGTCTTTTGAATTCACCAGCGGAAGTGTTATGTAAATAATTTTTCAGGTAGAAGTACACTTGGGAAAATGAACTAATTAGATATTAATGTTAAGCCCTTGGGGCATGGTAAGGTCTCTAGGATGATTTATGAATTAGCTTTAGTGAAGCTTAAAGCTTAAAGGTTGAAGAGATGTTGGACGAACTGGAAAAAAGATCAAAAGGGAGCATCGGCATAATAAGAAAAAAATGGTAATAATAAATATTATTAAAAAATATAATCCATTATAATGACTTGTGTGAAACTAAGGATGAATAATAAGAATTATTATTATTAGTAGTAGTAAACAATACAATTATATTACTGGTACTATTATTAATTATAAATACAGTATAATAAAAGCTCTGCTCAGAAGAGAGGGATTGTTAGTCCTTTTGAATACTATCCAGTGTAATATCCATTCTGAGTATTTTAAATATTGTTTCTAACAGGGATTCCTTAAACATGTTTTAAATTTATTGTCAAAATTTCTAATATAAGTGAAAACATTTCAAAGTAGATGCTAATAAAATAATTATTTCAACATCGTTATAATGGTTTGGTTCTTAAACAAAATGAGAAGAAAATGTTCTAGTAACATTGAAAGTGATTTTGAAAATCTGAGAAAAAACATTGGAATAGTAGAGAATACAGAACAGTACCTCTTGAGCAAAAAAATTGTAAGGATTGCTTTTTTTGAACATGACTGATTGTATATTATTAGTGGGCACTAGATGTGCACTTGGATATGCCGTAGATCCAACATGTTTTGACAACCTTACAACCAAAGTTATCCTAGCATTTTAGTATACAATCCTATGTTACCTAAGCCATTTTGTGAACTATTACTACAAACATAAAACATGCATTCATCTTTGGGGATACTGTTAAAGACTTTGTCACTTTTTACTGGATGTATACCAGAAAGTATATATAATAATAATTTTAATTATTTGAGAATATGCCACTATATAGGTCATCGTTGATTGTTTTTGTTTAAAACTCTACAATGCATGACCCCACATAGATAACAAGCATATAAGACAATACAAACCCAAAACTATAAATAAGAAATCAACTGACATCTGCTGTTCATAATGTTTGAAAGGTGGCTGCTTATCATTTTACCAAAATACAGGACAATGAAAAGCCCACATATAGCATCATATAACCAGTGCCTTGTAATAATATTAGAACTTCAATTAGCACAGAGTCTATTTTCTTTATTTTGCAAGACTTTGTCTCCTAAATTCACTTAAGCATTCTGACAATTGCACAATTAAACAATTCAACAAGTACAAACAACAACCTAGAATATCTATGTAAAACTAGATGAACCTTTTGTAGTTATATTTGTATATGTTTCAGATTCAGTCTTACCTAAGTAATCTTAAAGTATCCCTAATTTGTTCTACTATACTTTGAATACAAGTATCTGCATTCAAGCCAGAAGGATGAAAGATGACCTTCAAATATGAAGTTAGGGGCAAGGGAACTGTCTTTGTTGTTAGAGTGCCTGTTAAGGGTGCTAGGAGACTCAGATTTGGATTCCTTGAACCCCTTTTAAAATCTAGACTCAGGAAGAGTTTTGTAAACCCAATGGTAAGGAGTCAAAAACAGGTAGATCCCTGGAACTTACTGGCGAGTCTGTGTGTCCAATTAAAGAGCTACAGATTTACCATGAGACCCTGTCTCAGAAAAATCCATCTCAGAAAGACCAAGGAGGATATCTGACATCAAATTCTGGCTTCCACAAGAACACATTGCACATAATACAAAATTATGTATTTACATCATGAACATACACACACACACACACACACACACACACACACACACATCCACAAATACAACTCTATGCAGCTAACATTTCATTTACTATGACTGTAAAACAAGAATTTCTCAATTCATTGTTTCTTTTCATTCTCATGACTGATTATTTTTTTTCTGGCTGTCACCTCAGGTTTTCTTTGCCATATCAATACATGTTACAATCTCAGTTATGTATAACCCACCCTTTCTGATCCTTCCCTCTTCCTACACACTCTACCTTCCTTAAAATTATTCTTCCCCTTTAAGTGCTTTCGGTCTCACAATGTGGAAACTCACTAGCACTGTCTGCAATTTTGAGTATGACATAGTCCAGGATTTCCTAAGATTTCTTAAGCTCTGAAATAGATCCCTAATTTCTGTCTTATCAACATGAAACAGTATATATGTTTTTGAATCCATGTCAAACTTATTCCATTCTCCTGGAAATTTTTAGTGTTTTTCATTTTCTACAGTATATTTTTCACATTCTATCATGACACATAAAGCCTCCACCAAAATCTTCTCTTTACTTCATTGGCTTGATTCTCCTGGCACATTCTTCATGAAGATTTGTTATTTACAGATGAGTGAAAATGCTTCCATTGAAAGCAGACGTTTGAACAAGTACATCAAGTGCTTTAAAAAGTAAGTATAAATTTCTTTTATTAAACTTCGTGATCATTGTTATCATTAATTTATAGTTACACAATATTTGTATGTGTTAGAATTATCTTACATCTATGTGATCATAATTGTCCCATTGTCATAAAAATATACAAAAATGCCTAATATCCTCTTTTAATATGAAAATATTGGTGAGAATTTAAATACACCTATATAAATTTATATTCCATTCAATAATTTTTGGGAGAGGTGGTATCATTTTCTTCAATGGTGTAGCCATAGATGAGTCTTCTTTGCTCCTGTAGAAAACCTTCCATCCATAATTAGTCAAGAAACATTTATTGAGTTTAGAAAGTCCATACACAAATAGAAAACAAGAATCTAGAAAGGAGACCTGCTAAAATAATGGTTTGGGCAGTTAAGACTGAAAACTGAGGCAGAAAATACTTGTGGTGCATGGTGATGTATAAAATTTCATATATAAGTGTACAGAATTTCCAAAACTCAATCATAGAAAAAATTTACATTTTAGTGGCAGTTGAAAATATTAAAAATATGATTACTCTTTGTTGCCTTTGGCACATTGTAAAATTTTCACAGTAAACATAGTTACTACTTGGGTTAGTAAGATGGGTCATTAGGAAAACACACTTTTAGGTAAGGCTGATGAACACAACGTAGGAGAGAACTGAGTCCTACAAGTGGTCCTCTGGCTTCCACGTGTGCATTACTGCATAGGCAGCCACACAAACATGCAGTAAATAAATGTAATTAAACATTTAAAAAATAATAACTGTTTCTACAGCATTTTAATAGTTTATGCAGGAATAAAAGGAGATTTTTCCAGAATTTTCAAATACTGAAAGTAGAGATAATCACAACATGCTCATTATTTTAAAAGACTAAAACCTGCATGCAAAAATTTAAAACTAAATTTTATTAAACAAATCTCAACTACAAAGCAAGTCATTATTTAAAGTCTTTATTTGCATCTTTTATTTTTAAAAGATTTTTCATATAACAAATTTTGATTATATTCTTTTCTTCCCCAGAGTCACTCCATCTTGCTCTGCACTAAACATTTTGTTCTTTCTCTCTCACTTTAAAACAAAACAATATACAAAAATGGGGAGCCAAACAAGTTCTTAAAAGACACCCTCCATCATACTGTTAGTATCAAATGGTCAGCCCTGAAAACATGCACACAAATAATATCATATAGACTGAACAGGTCATATGTAAGAGTATATATGGTTACACACATACATATGAATGTAATAACAATTAAGAAAAGAGAAGCCATGATTTTGTAGGAGAGTGGGTAGTGGTATAGGCCAGGGTTTGCATGGAAGAGAGGGAAGGAAAATGTAATTATATCATAAACTCAAAAATATAAACTAAAAGTATTCAAAAACAGGTCCAATATTTACCTTCTTCATCTGTAAAGTGGAACAACAGACACACATTTGCCATTTAGAGTAAAAACTGAGAAACTGTTTGAATCAATGAAATCTTACACTAGATGAATACATGAAGCCAAATACAAAACTATATAAACATTTTTTAAAAGTGAAATGTTGGCTCACATGTACAATTGTATGAGTTACATTTGTAGATGTTTATTCAGACCAGTCTCAAAATGTGATAAATTGCAGTTGGAACCAAGAGGATAAAGAAAAGGCTCTCCAAATGCCTTTATGCTAGATAACAACTTGGACTGCATTCATATTTGTTACACACTCACTAAATAAATCTACTTTAGTAGCATGGTTTGATAATAGTTCTGACAAAGAGTAAGTGCCATCAACCACTTCTAGCTGCCAAGGATCACTGAATTATTGTGAGATATTGGTCAAATTATATGGGTGTATAAAAAAAACGTAATCAGTTGGTCTGATGTATCTGCACTTATTCTCATGCCAGAAATTAACCATTTAGCTAACTTATCCTGTTTTTTAAAAAAAACATTTATATAACATCTGAGGCTTAAGACTTGGGGATTTGATGCATATGGTATGTTTTTCCTTTATTCAATACATAATCCAAGATTATCCCATTATATTTCTCTTCATTCAGGCTTCAGCCAAGTCAGATCTCTCTACAAGCTCTTGTCTTAAATATTCATTTATTCATAAAATATCCACAGAAAGCTACAGTATGCCAAGAATTATTTCAGGCTAAGCATCAGAGGGAAAAAAATCATTGCTATATAGAATTTCCTTGGGACATCAGTGTTATAAACTATCCCATGGTAACCTGTTTTTATAGTCACTTTAATTTAAATTTTTCCTATATGATGCTATCTCAATTGCTTGGATCATATTTTTAAAAACTTGAAAACATTCTAAAATTGTTGTTAAAACATAACACCAAAAGTTGTAAAATTACAAAACATTAACACCACCAAGTGCTGTTGATAATGCGGAGCAGTGAGAACTCTCTTCAGTTCAAAGAAGCAGAGTCATTCTGGCAACTCCTTGTAAAACGAAACATGATGACATGGTCTCTCTCTCTCTCTCTCTCTCTCTCTCTATCTCTCTCTCTCTCTCTCTCTCTCTGTGTGTGTGTGTGTGTGTGTGTGTGTGTGTGTGTGTGTGTGTATGAAGATACCTGTAAACATTTTTTTTTTAATTCTGGTGACTTCAAAGTCCAGGTCAAGGTGTGGGTATCTGGTGAGAATCAGGCTGCATTGGCCCCTTGTGAAAGACTGAGAAACAAGAACAAATCTGTATGAAATCAAAGACTGAGATGTCAGCCACAAGATTTTAAATTGATTCTTATTGACTCATGAGGTTGAGACCCCCAGGAAAACTGCATTTCCTTAGGAACTGCCTTCAGACACTGCTGCCTGGGGATTAAGTTTCCAACACATGATCTGTTGAGAAATATATTCAAACACAGCACTAAACACTACAAGAATCAAAGTTTTTGATGGATGTACTAATGAGTTGAAAACATATATATTACAAAAATGATCTCTGAATATTGACATAAGCATATTCATAGTTTACATAACCATGGTCTATCCATCCTTAGTCTAGCAGTATTGACATGGTAGAGCATTATAGGATACAGATAGTTGAAGATATTAGGGTCATTGGATACTGCAGGGGTTTATAATGTTTTTGAAGAATAAGTACTTATCAGAGAGAGTTGTTTTCTGTGAAAGCTTTAACTATTCTATCAATGAGGCATTCTGTGAAATAGCTAAGGGAACCCTATTCAGGGAAGCTGTGGTCAGTTCTTTGAACTCTGAAACAGTTAAGTTCCTAGATCTACTACATTGTAAAGTACCCATTAACAGCTCTTTTTTCTGATAATATAAACAGGCTAATATAAAGGGCGGACCTGGAAGCTACATTCCAACTATATGAGTCTACGAATTTAATGATAGGAGAAACAATACAAACTACAGAAGACAATAAAATAATTGGTGCTTTAGAATGACTGTCCAAACGAGATATGAAGAGGAGGAGGGATAGCTTGGGACTTTTAGTATAATAAGACTATTTTGTATGAAATTATTATGGTAAATACATGCTTTTATAAGTGTGTCAGAATTCATAAAACAGAGATAGCAAGAGTAAACCAGAGAGTGGGTAATGACGTGTCTCTGTAGAGTCATTGGTCTTAACAATCTCTTGCTTTAATGGGTAGGTTGGTGGAGGGCTAAACAAATGGAGGTATGGAGTATATAGTAACTGTGTATCTTTGGCTTAATTTCACAGTAAATTCACGTAATATACAAATAAAAGCATATTGCTGCAAAACTATCTCTTCTGATTATAAACTTTCACATAAAGAAACTGTTATTTATGTAGCTTAAAACTCACACATTCCCATATGATAGAATGTTAAGTCAGCATGACACAAAATTGAATAAGCTTGATAAGATAATTACAAGGATAAAATGTTTTATTTCCAAAACAACTAACAAAATCTCAGAAGCCTACTCTGGGTAGTTATTTTCATAAGTGAGTGTCAAGCAAAGCAGGTTATCTTGTATTTTCATTAGATAACTCATCAGTTATGGTTGACTTCTCCTTTAAACAAGAAGGCAACTGTAACAGACAATATATTCAGATACAGTCATGAGTCAAAGAAAGTCATACCTGCCCTCCACAAATTTAATCAGCAAACATACTTTTCTTGCTTTTGTTTGGGAAAACGTGATAAACACAATACAGTCCATGCTACCAATTGCTCTACTATTGAGCTGTATCCCCAAACCTACTGAACAAACATGTTTTAATCTACCAAATCTGCTTTCATAAAACATTTTATAAAGGAATTAAGAATAAATGTTGCTAATTTTTATAGCTTGCATGAACTCTGTTACTGATATTTATTTCTAGCATTGTAATTCATAGGCTATGATATACACATTGTAACTATGTGGGTACAATTGTTACCTGTTAAAATTCTACCAACAATAACAGACAATAGAGATTCTCAGGCTTTTGGGGCTTAAATTTGCCAAGTCCTCCTGTGTAGGAATGCTATAAGAAATATATAGGTCCATGTTTTTAATATTTCAGAACCTCCTGAAATGTTTTAACTGCTGTATAGGGATACAAATAAGGTCTTTTGACATAAGGAGGAAAATGTACAAGCAGAGCACTAGCCTCCAACTTTGGGAGTGAAATGGTGTTTTATTTTTGTACCAGTTGCTATTTTGTTAAGTATGTGGATGCTCAAAAGAAAACCTGTCCTTTTTATGCATATGGCTTGGAACGTATGTGGCTACAGATGACATTCATTAAAAGGACACCCACTCACCACCTACCTTCTTTAGCAACTTATGGTAGAGATATACCAAAAGACCGTGAGGATGGGAGATATGGGGGAGTTTTCATTTGTTATACTCTTCTAAGGTCACCCACTATGAAAATACAAAACTTTTGAAAAGTAACAGAGCTGCAAGATAGGACAATTAACAATGGAACAGAAGATGACCAACAAAGAGAAGAGCAACCAAGAGTGTTCAGGTGAAAGTTCAGAAGACTGGAGCCTACAGTATCTCAAGGGTATACACTGGAGATAAGTAAGTCTTTGTTTCCAAGAACTGGCCTAGGTAATTTGCTCAGAGTCACTTGATCCTAGATTCCCCAAAGGGACTGAGTATCAGGTGACCTTTTCTGTTTTAAGTAGAAGTAAATATCACACCTTCCAGCAAACACTCATGAAATGCTGGCCAGGTTTATCTATCAAGTCATTATATATGCTATAAGGAATGCAGTCTGGGTAGTAGTTCATTGTCTTCAAATTTTAAGTTTAGGGTATATATGTGTACTCTATACATAGGCAAATATTGTAATTCAAAAATCTCACTACTGTTTTCTCATTTCAGAGGTGCAAGTACATGGACAAATTAAAAAAGAGGAAAATTTAATTATCCTGTTACTATGCATTAAAAGATGAGTGGTATATTAAGTTTGAAAATAAAAATATGAAATAAATAATTCAACTGAGCATCTCAACTCAAATGAGACTGAGAAAAAGCATTCATCTTTGTAAATAAAAACACAAGCTTTCAGCATTTACCAGAGATCCCCCTTCTCATAATTATCAATGGTAAATACAGAGACTCGGGTATATGCAACATACAGATAATAAGCAATGGGTGAGGTCCTTGCACCAAGCAAGTCATTTATATCTCTCTTACTAAGCTTCGAGAAACTCAACAAAAGTTGGGTTTTGATGTAAGATATACTGAAGAGCTATGAAGCTCCACATCCTAGACTTGATACAGTGGTTTTTATTTGGGGGAGGGATCATTAGCTTATATCAAATGTAGTTAACTTACACTGGGCACACACAAGACCAGTTCTATCAAAAATTAGTCAAGAAATGATAGCTGGATGGATCCTGTGGGGGGAAGACATAGGGAGAAAGTATTGAGACAGACAACCAGAAGTGGAATGTGGGTGGGAGCATATCTTCAACAAGCAAGAAACCTAGTGTAATGAAATTCCCAGGGATTTATGAGTCAGACTCCAGCTAAGACTCCTATCAATAGGAGATATAGTATCTAGACTCAACCAATTCTTGTAATCAGGCAAGGCTTACAATAAAGAGAGTGAGACACCAACCAAGTTGCAAACAGTTTCGACCTATAATACGTTATGTTTCAAGATGTGCTGAGGTAAATGTGGTGCAGAACTTGTGAGAATGGCCAACCAATGACTGGTCTGATTGAAACCTATACCATGAGAGAAGCCCACCCCTGACTAGATCTACAGAGCCAGAAAAAGAAGTGAGGCTACCACATCACTATACTACTATTCCTAATAAGGTACCTGTCAGGAAGTCAGTATAATATACAATCAGAAGTGGCTTTGAACCTCAAAAAAAAAAAAAAAAAAAAAAAAAAGCTTTGACAGTTGACTTATGAATGGAGATTGGGGACTCTTATCTAACAATAGGAAGAAAACTTGCTTGTGGGTGTCGAATGGAATAGGAACTCCACAGTCAGACGAACTTAGACCCTTGGGACTCTCACAGTCTAAACCACTAACCAATGAACATAAATGGGCTAGACCTAGGTCTCCCTGATAATATGTAGAAGATGCACAGGTTGGCCTTTATGTGGGTCCCAGACAACTGCAATGGGGGCTATCCCAAAAACTGTTTTCTGTACTTGAGTTATGTTCCTCTAGCTGGACTGCTTTGTCTGGCCTCAGTGGGAGAGAAAGCACCTAGCCCTTCAGAGCCATAAAGTGCCAAGATGGGGGAGAGATAAATGGTGGAGTGGGAGCACCAGCTCAGATAAGGGGACAGGGAATAATTGTGGAAGGTGGTGGCTGGGAGGGGAGCAGTGATCAGGATGTAAAATGAATGAGGAAAAAATGGAATTAAATTTAAAAAAGAGCTTAGAAACGATTATTTTATGAATAATGATAATTTTTAGTAATGATAATATATGGTCAATCACCTTTGGAAACAAGATTACCTGTGAAGATCACTTTGTATTTACATATATATAAACACAATGTTTTGGTTTTGAAGGAGATGAAGAGAGTCTCACTCTGACTATGGCCAAATTGAGAAAAAACAGAACCTAACACAGATATGTACACCCAACCATTGGACTGAAGTCAAAGTCAGCATCAGCACCACCTATGGGTGAATTAGGAGAAGGACTGAAGAAGTTGAAGGGGAGAACAAGAGTCTCAACTAACCCAAACCCCCAGAGAACTCCCAGACATTGAGCCGCCAACCAGGAGCATACACAGACAAGTCCAAGGCCCCTAGCGTGTGTGTGTGTGTGTGTGTGTGTGTGTGTGTGTGTATCTGAATATATACATAAATATATATAAATATATATATTCTATGACTGATATCTCTATCTCTAATCTATCTATCTATCTATCTATCTATCTATCTATCTATCTATCTATCATCTATCTATCTGTCTATATCAGAGGTCTGCCTGGTCTGGACTCAGAGGAAAAAGATGTGCCTAGTACTTGAGAGACTTGAGGCCCAAGGGAAGAGGGAGATCTAGTGGGGAGCACCTTTCAGAGAAAAGGGGAAGAAGGAATGAAATGAGGATCTGTGTGTGTGTGGTGGGGGGGACGATGGCTGGGAGGAGTGGGACAAAAAGATCTAAACAAAGCTCAAGCTCAGAAATGGCTTTTAAAATAGTAAAGCAGTCAATGGTTTACACTATTCAGTAAGAGCTGAAACTTTTCTGTATCTTTCCCAGGACATATTCGGCCAACATACTAACATAACTGGTCATGATGTAAAGTGATAAATATTTATATGACTATATCTTTTTAAACAATTTTTAAAAATTCAAATTAATTTTCAAATAATATTGACTTAAATTTTCTTTATTTCTGGGAAGAAATATAATGGAATACATTTAAAAAAAAAAAAAAAAAAAAGCACCATCCCACGCTAAACCCTGTTACTCTCAGCCACAGAGGTCTTGCCGTCCAGTTCCTATCTCTGGAAGACTGACTGACTCAGAATTCAAAATCTCTCCACCCAACTCAATAATCCCCACTGGCGGGTCACTACCTCGCCAGCACCATGCTCCAAAACCCCACAGCCTTTGTGGTACACATCTAGCAAAACCACACTTTGCCTCCATTCCTTTCTCTCTAGAACCCAGTTGAACAGCTGCGTGAAGGAAAACACCACACAGACTTAGTTCAGAAATAATGGTAACTCAATCTCTGGGCACAACTGGAATCCTAAACTTGTAAACCATATTAAATCTAAATCCTCCAGTGGCTAATCCTGGCAGATCCACCATTGAAACCGGGAGACCTTAGTAGCTACATTTTGTCCTTTCACTATCCCAGACCAAAAGCCCAAAAGCCTCTCACACTCTCCAGCTTCCTCTCATCCTCCATCCAACTTGGAAGTCCCGCCCACTCGCCCAGTGATTGGTCCCTTTATTCACTGGGAGAAGGTTCACAAGAAGTTACCTGAATAGGACTCATTTCTCTTTCAAGACAGCCCCTCCTGGAAAAGCAGAATTAACATCAACATACAGGCAGCACCAGGGCCATCCATAGCAGAACAGAAGTAATATGATCACATTTCCCCCCCCACAAGCTATCTCAGAATCAAGATTTAGCATTGAAAAGATTGCTAACGATTCCAACTATGTTGAAAACATGGTTGATGAGAGTTTAGCAATAAAAAAAAATTACACTGATTTCTGAAATCCATATAAAGTAATCAACACAATTTAGAGAAACGAAGGACAGCAATTGTTTAGGAATGGTGAGGGTTAAAAGCACACATGAAGATGATAGAGTTATATTTACCGTTATCTGCAGAGCTTGATGACGAGCAGTACCTTTCTCTGAGGCAGAAAATGGCACAGGAACACTCAATATAGACAATGCACTAATGATTTAACTCAGTTGGCTTTTACTGAACACAGTTTGTTTGTTTTTAATTCACTTCCCAAATGCAGCTCCCCTTAGAGTTTCTCCCCCATCCCCACTTTCCTTTGCCTCAGAGAAGAAAGCTCCCTCCCCCTCAGTATCCCCCCACCCCTGGTGCATAAAGTCAGGGTGACAATGAGCATAAATTGGCCTCATAGAATGTGTTTGGCAATGTTCCTTCAACTTCTTTTTTGTGGATTAGTTTGTAGAATATTGGCATTAGCTCTTCTTTGACAGTTTGGTAGAATTCTCCAATAATGCCCTCTGGTCCTGGGCTTTGATTTTTTTTTTTTTTTTTTTTTTTGTTGATAGACATTTAATGATTGCTTCTACTTCCTTGGGCCTCATAGGACAATTCAGATGGTTTACCTGATTTTTATTTGGCTTTGGTAATTGTTATGGGTCTAGAAAATAATTCATTTCATTTAGATTTTTCCAGTTTTGCGGAGTACAGTCTTGTGAAGTAAGACCTAAGGATTCATTTAATTTCCTCAATTAATTTTATTAATTAAATTCCATTTAATTTTAATTTTAATTAATTTAATTTCCTTTATTTAATTTAGTTTCTATTGTTATATCTCCCTTTTCTTTTCTGATTTTCTAAAATTGGGTACAGTCTCTCTGCCTTTTAGTTAGTTTGGCTAAGGGTTTGTCTTTCTTGTTGATTTTCTCAAAGAATAAGCAGTGGATTTTGTTGATTCTTTGTACCGTTCTCTTATTTTTTCTAATTGATGCATTTTAGACCTGAGATTGGCTATTTTCTGCCATCTATGCCTCATGGGTGTCTTCCTTTCTCTCTCTCTCTCTCTCTCTCTCTCTCTCTCTCTCTCTCTCTCTTTCTTTCTTTCTTTCTTTCTGGAGCTTTCAGAGGTTCTTTTACTTCAGTACTATGAGAACTCTCCAGTATCTTTATGAGGGCATTTAGTGCTATGAACTTGCCTCTTAGCACTGCTTTCATAGTGTCCCATAAGTTTGGGTATGTAATGTTCTCATTTTTATTGAATTCTAGAAAGTCTTTAATTTCTTTATTTCATTCCTGACCTAGTGATCATGGAGTAGAGTGTTGTTCACCTTCTATCTACATTTCTATCTGTCTATATTTTCTTTTCTCTCTACTGTAGAGTAGATTTGTTAAGGTCAGAAAATAACAATATGGTACACAAATTAAATTACAACATTTTTGAGTGTTGAAACAGGAAAATAAGAATATAGGCTACATAATAAGAATTTAACTAAAAAAAAGCAAGATTGGTTTTTAATAAATATGAATTGGTTTATATATTTACATATTTATGAAATCAGATTGTTAGTTATTTATATACTTGTACTAAATATTTGGCATATACTTACACAAAAATATACTATATATCAGGGAGTCTCATTAAACTGATTATGATCTATTTTATTGAACAGCTATTATAAAAAATTGTATTATAAAATAATTTTCAAAATTACTAATGCAATTGCTCTTTGTTTTTTTCTCCTTTTTTTATTTTCCCTATCCATTTCTTTTTAACCATTTTTCTGGTTCCTGACTTTCCATAGAAAAATCTACATTGTCCTTTACTATAAAGGACATTAAAAACTCCCACTGTACTTCTTGTAATGTACATACTCACAAACATCCACCCTTCCTTAGCAGAACACTAACTATAACACAAACTGGAGAAAGGCTGACCCAACGAAGGATGCAAGGTTGAACATATAATATGTCATGAATATATAAAATATGAATTTAGGTATGTGATATTAAACTCATTATGCAACTCTCTGTGATCAGAAAAGGTCTATCTTTCCCACCATATCCATTACCTTTGTAGATGAGATGTACTTGACATATAAATGACACAGGCAGTATTTTATAAAGTCATAAAACATGTTCTTGAGAATATTTATGTAGCAGCCTTTTTTCTCATCTTTAAAGTGACTTACTGACAATAATAGTGAGGAATGTTTATTGGCTGATGATGAACTAATGACTGTTTATCGGCTTGTTACTGCTTTCAAGGCATCATATTAAGAATTTTATATGTATTAACTTAAAAGTTCCTTTTTGCTTTAATAATCTGTGATTCATAGACACAGCATGCTCTCAGATACAGCAGAGTCTAGATTAGGAGAAATTAGAGATATATTAAAATAAGCCATTAATAATGTAATGCAATTAAGCAATGATGCCTAAATAATGCCAGAGTAAGAAGCTTTATAAGGATCATCATCATAAAGTTAAGAAAAGGTTTTGGAAAATATCTCAATTTCTAGATTTTTTTCTATAAATGTTTAAATTGGTGGAGAACAGTTTCAACATGTTATAAACCTTGTAATTTGTCTAAGAGACTCATTTCTGGACATAACACCTCAGAAGCTGTGACCACAAGGTATATAGTTGATTAAGTACAATTACAAGCCACACAGGTATTACAAGATATCCTAAAATGGCACAAGAAATATAATTTGAAATTAAAGGTTTGTTTATTCTGTCTAGTTCATTGGGCTTCACAAATATTTTAAGAATGTACATGGATATGCTGTCTAAGAGAAGGTACAACATAAAAAACAGCATTTGAAGAATGATTCATCTGATGAATTACATCTCTGCGTTCAATTAAAGGGGAGTGAAAAAATAAATATATCGACATACATTTGCAAGCTGAGATAAAAGCAACAGTCGCATTAGAATAACTTGAAGCCAGAGGAAGAAATTCCTTTTGGCTGCCTCTGCAGGCAATGAAGAGCAGAATGGCACTCTATGTCTGTGCATACTGCCACAGGTGCTCTTGAAGAAGCGTATAAATTAGCTATAAAGAGATCAAAAAATTCACTGTAACCCATACCTACAGTGCAAAAGAGTATTCAGTATGTGAAACACCTTGCACCTGAGAGCATCTTGCTAAAATGACATTTGTGTGTGTGTGTAGATCTATCAAATAGCCTTTGCTGCATGCAAGCATCTCCAGGCGTTAGTAGTTTATAACATCATGGTTTCTGAGTTTGTGGGATCCAAGCCAGGAAGTATAATTTTCAAGGTGTGTACGTGTTACTCATAAACTTCAGGCTGTCTGTGGGGCATCCTTTCCTAGCTTTTTGCGGCAGCACTGGCAGTGATCACACTGTCACTTCACATGTACCTTGTTCTTCATTATGTTTATCTGGAGTTATGCTTTTTGAACAGCAGGGTTCTCAGAGGGACAAATAAACCAGTGCAATCTCTCTTAAGCCTGTGCTAGGAAAATAAAGTGCCACCTCTATCTTGAAGCATTGTTTAGGGATGTCTGAATTCCATTCCATCTTCAAGGAGATGTGAGAAAAGACTCTGGTTTCTATCGTAGGAGGCCTGCTAGATGTGCTACACACATTGTAAAAGACCAAAGATAGAAACAGAAGGTAGTAATTTTTTTTGAGATTCAACACCGTAGTGTCATGCATGTATGCCATAGGTATTTCATCAGTCATATTTACTTACTAGTCTTTTGTTTCTGAAACTTGTCACTTTAAAACTACCACTTTCATGAAAATAAAATAACAAAATAGAAATCTCTTTCAGCTTACTCACATGACTCATACATGTAACCTTGATTTAATGAGTCCAGAACACATTTGTGACTTTGCCGGAGAAAGAGAAGGCAGCATGAATTTCCCTTTCTTGTAGAGGTGACAGGGCATAGGTATAGAAAGAAAGAATCCCATTCAGTAGCATATTAGGTCATCTGCCTTTCCTCAATGCCCAGCCAAAACTTAGACTCTACACATTTCCTGGGAAGATTTCCTACAGATATCTTAGACCAAGGAATCACTGTTTCTATTAAGAAAGTTCCTCAAATCAGTAATTTTGCATTTCATAGATGCAAACCAATAGCCCTTTCTGATTTGTCAGAGACCAACTAATCTAATATTATTTCTAAAATGGAAATAATCATCACCAATATGAAGCGTTCTAGTTCTTACTTGTTACCTGTTAAATAGGAATACTCTCTCTCTCTCTCTCTCTCTCTCTCTCTCTCTCTCTCTCTCTCTCTCTGTGTGTGTGTGTGTGTGTGTGTGTGTATGTGTGTATCTCTGTGTGTTTGTATAGTATATGTCCATATGTGGTCACACTTCAGCTGTGTATATGTTCATTCAGGTGTTCATGTGGATGTTCATGTAAAACCAAAATTAATCTGTCATTTTTTAATGGTTCTCTACATTTTCTTTTTGTTTTGTTTCTTTGTTTTTGTTTCGTTTGGTTTTTGTTATTGTTTTCTTGTTTTGTTTTGTATTTATTTAGCAAAACTGAGCCTGGAGCATCCTAATTGGGCTATTCTGGCTAGCCACAGAGCTTCAGGGATATGTTTGTCTGCATTTGCAGCATTGAGGGTACAGTATTTAGTAGGGGACAATGTGTTTAAAATTACAGTCATCATATTGACACCGAAGGAATTTTATCAACTGAGACATCTCCCTGACTATGTGTTATGCCATTAAAAGTGTCCATAAGACAAATTTCAATATTTTTTCAACCAAAACTAAAGCTCAACAGTAACAGAAAGTCTACACTTCTCTTCATCAGTGATTTTTGTTCAACTGTCATTTGTTTTTCTAGACTGAATATAAGCCCATGATATACAGTCTTGTAAAAAGTCATTTGAAGACAAGAATCAAAGAAAAGGGTCTAGACTCATTCCTGTCATACACAGGATATATACTAGCATGTCATTCACAGGGCTTCCTTTTCATCACATAATCAATAGCTTTATCTGCAAGGATTATCTTAAGACTCATATGAAATTAACATCTATTATATGACTTTTCCTGAGTAAATATAAACAAATGTTTCTTCACCCCCAGACAAGAACACTAACAAACCAAAGAAATTACTTCAACCAATCTAGTCTGGTAAACCAATGAGATAATTAGGGCTACTAACAAGTAATTTGAAGTAAACTGAATCACTTAAAAGTCTTATATTAGGAATAAGGTTCTGTGAAAGCTCTATGCCACAATGTATTAGGGAGGCTAGGCAGGAGTGGATGGGTGTGTGGGGGAGCACCATCATAGAAGTAGTTGGAGGGGGGATGGGATAGGGGGTTTGTGGAGTAGAAACTGGAAAAGGGGATGACATGTGAAATGTAAATAAACAAAATTTCGATAAAAATAAATTAACACCTAAAACAAAAGAAAGAAAGAAAGAAAGAAAGACAGAAAGAAAGAAAGAAAGAAAGAAAGGTAAGTCAAGTCAATGATTTTTTTTAAAGGCCTATATAGCATGAGGGACAACTTAGCAGAGCTTCAGTGCTGAAGTACACAGCCTGCAAAAAGATTCCACTTCCTATATTTGTCAACTTCCTGTAGCAGGGAGTCATGGTTAGATCTCAGATCAAAGTTAGAAACTGCTCTCCACCCTCCATCTACTGGACAGTGTTAACAACCCTCTTGTCATTTCCTTTCAATGTATGGTTTGCTAATCTCAATGCCTTGACAGAATGCCAAGATATCCTGCAGTTCACCATAGCACTTTCTGCTCAATTGTTGCAACCCTATCAGTACAGAGGGAGATAGTGTCACCATAGGAAGCATACAGACTTTCAAACTGTCATTTGAAGAGCACATGTAAAGGAATGCATTAATAAAAAGAATTCTTCAATCTTAATCTCTATGCTATAAACAAATACGTATTCAAAAAAAGATATGATTTCAACATTTATATCTACTCTGATCCTTCTCTAACAGCTGCTTATTTGTCTTTCATCCAGATTTAATATAGATTGGTCCTTTAACAATTTGAATTGAAAAAAATTTAACACTAAAATCCTACAACCTGAAAGAAGCTTCTATTGCCAAAGAGAGCTGTTTTGCAACCCTTACCTCAGAGAAATATCACATTTCTTTCTAGTAGTTAATACTTTGACCTACACAAATTAAACTGAAATAATGAAAAGTGATGATTACTGTTAGCAGTAATAAGATGAAAAATTAAATTGATTTTGCTGTGGAATATAAAATCTCAAAATAATTATTTTATAGTTTCATAGCAACAAGTGTTCTTTAAGTATGTTTTGAGTTCTAGCCTACAGTTTTCAACTTTAATCTTTATTGCACAGTATTTTGCTTTTTAACTTTTAGATGTTATCTGCAGTACATAATTTTAATTTTGAACATCCGTTTGATGTGCTATATCAATAAATATTTACCTAAGAAATAAATAAAGACAATAATAATGCAAGTCACCAACTAGAAAGAACAAGGGAATTATAGAGATGATAAAAAAAATAAAACATCCAAGAACATATTCAATTATAAAATTTCAACTATATAATGTTTGAAGTCCTGGATTGGAAATACAAATGCTATGGTAAATAATTCATCTAAATTTTACCTTAAATTAAGAAAACATTTATGTGACAATATATTGAAGCTATTTGATAATTCATTTATGTTTATCCTATTTTGTTCACAAAATAGTACAGATTTGTCATTCCTTGTTTTTATTTTCTAATAATCTTATGTAGTCCCCTAAGATTTTCGGTCATAATCTCTTCCAAATTCTTGTTTTCTCATCTCAGAAATTATCCTCTTTTAATCTTCAATAAGTCTCTAATCAGAGATCAGTAATATGTAAACCAGTATCAAATTCATCCAATGACCTCTTAGCATTCTTTGAAAGCTTCCAGATCAGCAGAACTTCAGGAGAAACTTACCAGTTCCCCCTGGCTTTGTCTCACAACTTTCATCTTTCCAGTTATGATTTGCACTCCTCTTATTGCATTTTCTTACACTTACTTTCTTCTTTTTAAGTCTTTTCCTAACTTTAGGCTTCTCTCCTTTCCTCACTAGCCAGTATTTTTCTCTCTACTTTCATTTTTTCCAAACATTGTAACTTCCATTGTGTACATTGACTACATGAAGACAACCACAGTAACTTCCACTGTGTACCTTGCTTTAATGAAGACTTAAAGATGTTTTTCTCTTGTCCAGACCTAGAGCTTTTTATTCTTCCTCAAACTGTTTTTGTATCTATCTCATTGTGTGGCCACTAGTTATCCAAATGTCACATATCCATAGAATATTCTATTTAAATAACATAGATTCACTTAATATGTTCTTGTTATCACAGTTTATTCAGAAGACTGATGTTTTTGTTTTGGTTGCCTCATTTCTGCTCTCTAGAAAGGAAGACGGCTCTGGAAGCATCCTACATTTGTGGCTGTTCATGCTTTGTTACCAGTGTCTAACATTGCCATCAGTCACTGTTTCTATTGTTTATTTGTTTGAGAAAAGTCTCTCTTTACACTTATGTCTGTCCTGGAACTCACTATGTGGATCAGGCTGGCATTGAACTCACAGAGATCAATGGTTCCACAACTGTGAGACTAAAGGCATGTGCTTCTATATCTGGCTTACCCATCACAGTTTCTAAAACTAATTCATCTATTTATGTTCTTAAACTTGGTGCCTGAGTGTGTGTGTGTGTGTGTGTGTGTGTGTGTGTGTGTGTGCATGTGTGTGTCTTCTTGTATTTTAAATTTTGCTAAAAATCATCTTTTTTGTACATTTTTCTAAAACATTTGTCTTATCAAGTTACAGATGTTTATAATACTCCTCACTATTTTCATTAACTAAAGTTTTACAAAGAAAATTTTCTGTCTTTAAACATTATATAGAAAGAATTTTTCTTGACATATCAACATCTTGCTGGCTGAATATAATTTAATTTTTCCAGTAACTGATAACACTTCCAAATTCTTCTTTATTCTATACCCAGGGATGTTCAACTCTAATCATTATATTTTCCTGGATGACTTGCATCAGGGTTACTGAGTTAAATTCTACTCATCAGGAAAATTACATGAGATTGTTAAAATAAGATAATAACATATAGTAACATAATTCCTAGATCAGTAATAGGTATCATAGGATCTTTAGTAATTAAAATAGGTAGGCGTTCCGATAATTTGGAGGTTTCTCTGAAAGAATTGCATATTTCTTGTAGCTCATAGTATTATTTGATACTTTGCAAGCCCTATTTTATGATCACTAGCAGTAATAGCTCTGATTTGTATACTCTAAACTTTACAATCTTGGGGGGTGTATTTTCTTGTTGACTATTGTTTTACATTGGTACAAATTCATTCTACTTTATTTTTAAATATGCATTATTCTCTCATACAGTATACAACTACAGCTTCCACACACTTGAATCCTTCCAGTTCCCCCTACCACCCGTCTCCTCTAGGTACACTTACATCTTCCACCCCTCTAACCCCCCAAAAAGTTGTCACCCATAGGACATCATGCCAACACTGCATACACCACAAGATACAGTAAGAACTACACATACCCTCATGTCAAGACAGGAGAGGGAACCCAGTAAGAGGAAAAGGGTCCCAAGGACTTGATGGAGACTTCCAACCTGGGATCGCCTTTTCTGTTTAATGTTTGTCTGTGATTCTCTCTATCTGTTCCCATCAGTGACTGGAGGAAAGCTCTTTGATAATGACTGGTCTGGGCATGGAATTTGTGAGTATAGTAGAAGATGATTAGCAATCATTTCATTGATTTTATTTATTTATTATTTAATTTTCTTTGCTGATTGACTGATTGTTCATAATCATGTTTGGTTCTACCCTAGGTTTCTGAGCTATTCCACCTCGAGCCTGTGGCTCCTGGTACATCCAGGCAGTGTTGAGCATGCGCTTCCTGAAGGGTATTATTCAGACTTCCATTTCTTTTGATAAAAGTTTCCTGTTAAAAATATCTAGAGAGTAGCTTTAATTTTTATTCCATCCAAACAGTATTTGTTAAAGTTGAGCTACTGGAGAATAATTTTAAGACAACTGAATCTGTTGCCAAGCTTATAAAAGGTAATTGATAACTGTATATTCTAACATATTTGAGAACATATTAAAGTATCCACAAATTTATGAAGAATTTGAAAGAGATAAGAGATAAAATTTGTATCTCTGGGATGAAGATTAGAAGTAAGCATATGATTCTTCTGCCTCTTCAGAAGCCTTCCAGCATGGGCCACCATAGCTATAATAATAGAAAAGTGATTGCAGGCCAAATTTTTAAAAAAATTTAAAAAAGGAAAAAAACACATAATATCAGACAAAATTTACTTCTTTACAGATACCTGGAAGCTGTGGCTGCTTTGTTTCGATCTAATGTTATAACCAAAGCTTTTCATCTTGTGTGGTAACTTGACCTTCAAGAAATGGAGAGTCTCTAGCATGGTCAATACAGATTGCTGTTGTGGATAAATCAGATGACTCAATAGCCAAATGGACCATATGGAGTAGCTTTCAGGGAAGCTGAATGACAATGTTTATAACATTTGGCCATTTGTAATTTATGGTTTGCAGCTAAACATTCACTTAAGGATGGGCCACGATGACAGAGTCAAATTAAAAGTCAACCAAGCACACAGAGCTGATTAAATCTACTTTAATATATTGTGGCTTAAAATTGCTATGGTGTGCAACATAATTACCTTTAAGCCTCAAGGTCTTTGTGATACAGATTAGAACACAAATGCCAATAGTTTTTAGTGATGTAAAAAACAAAACCAAAAATATAAAAGAATATAGAATACATGTGTTTTATGAACATTTCCATATTGTTATATAAATATTTTCAAAATATGTAATCAATAGTCAAGACTTATGGGAATTGGTAAATGTGACAGTCTCATCAATCTGATAATACCTGTGACCAGACTCATATGGGGTCTTTCCAAATCAAGCAATTCTTTATATATATATATATATATATATATATATATATATATATATATATATATATTATCTTTTTGTAGTATTTTATGGCAGAAATAGAATGTTAGAGAATATTTTTAAGATGGAAATTTATTTTCCACAGTTTTAGAGACTAAGATCAAGGTATCAGCAACAGCTGAGGGCTTTCTTAATATGTCTACACATAGTAGGAGACAGAAAAGCCCAGATTCACAAAGCCTTTTTATAGTGACATTATTCCATTTGGGGGTAAATAGGCTAGATTTGTAAGACTGGCCAGTGCCTTATGTTAAAAACTTCTGTCTCCAGCTTGCTACTTTACAAAATTCTTGAGATAACTTAAAACTTAATAAATAGGTCTATATTGGTTCACACCTACAGATGTTTCCATGGTAACTCAGTTCTGCTTTGGAGCTTGAAATCGAGCTTTTGCAGACTAGTTTTATGTCAACTTGACACAAGTTAGTCATTTGGGAAGCAAGAACCTCACTTAAGAAAATGCCCTCACCAGATTAGCCTGCAGGCAAACACATGGAGTGCTTTCTTGATTGATGATTTAAGTGTGAGCACCCAGATCATTGTGGGTGGTGCTATGTATGGGCTATTTATTGGTACAGGGTCTTACAAGAAACCAGGTTGAGCAAGCTCTGTAGAGCAAGCCAGGAATCAGCAATGCTCCTTGGTCTTTGTATCAACTTTGTACTACATGAGACAAAGCCACTTGATCATGTACCAAAAACTTTAAAATCAAGAGTCGAAATGATTTTATTTTTCTATCTTTAAGTTGGTTCTCACAAGAGTGGGTCTTTTACAATCAAAATACTTTCCCAAATGTCTCACCTCTCTCAACAACAATCACATCATGTACTACATTTCCAATAAATTTTAAATATTTCTTTAGCTTGTTGAAAATGTAAAACTATTTTTACATATCCAATACCCCTACCTAGTCTCATCTCATAACTACATTGACCTTCTTACTTACCCACCATTTATGGTGTGTGTGTGTGTGTGTGTGTGTGTGTGTGTGTGTGTGTAATATTTGTTTCCCATTAAATCCAGTTTATATTATTCAACTGCTTGGGAAATGCAGCTGCTCTGGAGTATGGTCAATTATTCAAGGTTCAATCAAAAATGAGTATTGCTATGACCCCCCACTAGGGTTTCAATGACCCCTTTGTTGAACTAAGCCACACTGTGAATGTTATTCATATTTGGTAGCCCTATTGGGAGAGATGGGAACTTTTCCAGAAAGCAAATAATTGAAAGTATGCTCTTATGCTGCTGTATCCTGTCTTGAAGAACTCTCATTATTGTTCTCCACTACTGAGTGAGTATGAAGTTAGTAGTTCTTCTTAGCCATGACCCGCACCTGTAAGCATCTGAATGATTTCAGGCCCTTAGCAAGTGATCACTGAGAGAAAAATTCTCCAAATATGTGACCTAAAGTAACCTTTTCTCTTTCAAGATGGCCTGTTAAATATTTTGTCACAGCAACAGAAGATAGCTAGCATGGCATTTAAACACATCTATTGCAGTCTCCAAATATTCTTCCATTCTGATATACTAGAACTTGATGATATCAACATATGATTTGTCTGTTGCAATATATTTGATTACATTTTGAACCCCAACATTTTGTTATTCACTAGAAAACCCTGTTTCCAGTTGTGGTGTTGCTCAGGCGTTTAAACCAATAACTTTCTGTTTACTGTAAACAGGACTAAATAAAGTCAACCATAGGTGATGGTAACAAGGCAGAAAAAGCAAGCAGTTATTAGAGAGAGAACAAGAGAACAAAAGACCAAAAAATAGAGAGTAAGAGGAAGTCTGAAAAACTGATAGATGAACAGGACATAGATGGGTTATTCAGTTTGAAGGGTTTTTGAGATTGCATGGAAAAGTAGAGCTGCCTTTTGTGACTGTGGAAGAAGGTCAGCTGGCTTCTTTCTCTAAATCTCTAAATTAAGA
This sequence comes from Arvicanthis niloticus, assembly GCF_011762505.2. NCBI lineage: Eukaryota > Metazoa > Chordata > Mammalia > Rodentia > Muridae > Arvicanthis > Arvicanthis niloticus. The sequence continues at coordinate 60,635,881 of NC_047664.1, read as the reverse complement.
GCCTTTCACCCCAGCATCTAGCTCTCAACTCTTCACTGGAATAACTGAATTATTAAAATTTTGTTAGCAGCAACATTTGGTTGTTTGTTACTGCAATGCACAGCATAACCACAGAGATCATGCTGGCTGTGAGCAAACTAAAAGCACATCAGTTTTGGTAACTCACCCAGTCCTCAAGAAGAGGGATCAGAATGGGAAATACCATAATATAAGGTGCTAAGGCCCTATATAGTGCTATTTAAATAGCTTGAAAATAGAAGCAAAAAAAATGAAAAGATAAATGGTTTTAATGAAATTGGCTCAATACTGATTATGATTATTATTATTTTGGAATTTCTTTTTTTTTTCTTAATAACCATAGTGGTTGTCTGTGCCTTCATTAAAAAAGCTATAAAGATACACTACAATGAAAAATAAGAAAAGTGGACTGATGAGATACAAGGCTTAGAATGATGTAAAATTAAAATAAGAGAAATATTCAGACATAGAGGAATTTAGACATGAAACTATCACACTACTGCATGATGAAACTGAAAAGCAGAAACCCAAGGTAGTTAGAAAACTAACTCTAGTTTATGTAGTTACCATGTAAGACCTACCAGCAGATGATAGGCATCAGTAAGGTTATGAAGAAGTTAAATGGAATCCCATATACATTAAATTTGAGGAAATTTGAGGAAGAAATTGTTTCATTTGGTATGCATTCACCCTTGTGAAGCTGATGTTAAATTCATGAGCAACTCAGAACATAATTATGCCCCAAGACTGGAAAGATTTGGCAACAGTAATATTGAAAGCTGGTCCTCAGTTACAATGGCAAATGTAGTGGCAAGAAGGAGCTAGTGTCACAGAACAACGACAAAAGGCTAGAGGTATTAATATTTTGCAGGATCAGTTGCTAGAGGAAGGTCAATATGCTGTATTATCAAGCCAGACTGAATTTGATAATCATATCTTTTTTTTATGTCATGTTGCTGCTTTCATAGCTTGGAACAAGGTTGAATAATCAGGAAAGAGATATGAGTCATTTAGCAAAATTATACAAGCCCCCCCCCCAAAAAAAAAGCCTTCGATAGTTTTGTTTTGTTTTAAACAATAGCATGAGATTCAAAAGTCAGAGAAACTAATCAAACCTTTGGCTTTTGAAAATGTTAATTCAGAATGTAAATGTGATTAGACCTTTAAAGGCAAGACCAGCACCAATAGTTTAATAGATTAGAAATACTGCTTATACTGGATTTTACATTTATGATGCTACTCTAATAAGAGAAGTAAGAAAAGCTGGAAGCTGAGGAGGAGGGCAACTGTTGGAAGGTCAGCAGTCTCAATTACCTGAATCCCTGAGAACTCTCAAACACTGGACCACCAACCAGGCAGCATAATCCAGCTGATATGAGGCCCCCAACACATATACAGTAGAGGATTGCTGGATCTGGGTTCAGTCAGAGAAGATGCACCTAACCTTCAAGAGACTGGAAGCCCCAGGGAATTTAGAAGTCTGCTGGGGTGTCTGGGGGTATGGGGTGGGGACATCCTTGTGGAGACAGGGTGGTGGGGAGGAGGTATTGGATGTGGAAGAGTCAGAGGGTAGACTGGGAGGGGAATAAAATCTGGAGTGTACAAAATAGAAAAAATCAATAATAATAATAATAATATAAAAATGTGGAATGTATTAATTATGGTAAGCAGTCATTTGAAAAGAGATTGTAAAGTAATATTAGGGTGGTGAGGCGGGAGTGGGTTGGAGGGCACCCTCATAAAAGCAAGGTAAGGAGGGATGGGAGAGGGAGTTTGCAGAGGAGAAAATGGGAAAGATGAGAACACTAGAACTGTAAATAAATACAATATCAAATTAAAAGAAAAAGAAAAGGGATTGTAAGCAAGGAGTTCCTAGAAACAATTCTCTTTAGAGATAGTACACAAAGAAGGCTCCAGCCTTCAAGAGTATGCAGAAAGTGTGGCAAAGGCCAGCAATGAACTAATGAATGCAGATCAACAAGGGACAGGCAAGGTAACCTTTGCCTTCGGGAAATGTCCTAAAGGACCTCCAACAGGCCCAGATATCAAATTAGATTCAATAGTTCCCTGTCAGCATCGGTGAACTCATCCACAAGGCAATTAAAAGATTTAATGCCTATTGTTAAAACAACACTGCTCTCTATGTAACTGAGGACAGAACATCTTCAGTAGATAAATCAAAAAATTCAGGAGAGACCAGAAAACAAGTATTTGGCAAACTGCTATAAATAATCATAAACCAAAGCTGAAAGTACTTATAAATAGCATTAAAATTGGAGGTTTAGTTGACACAGAAGCAAGCTAACAATAATTTCACCCAAATCTTAGCATCCATACTGGCTTCTTCAGAAGGTAAATATTCAGCTTCTAGGGACTTAAACTTTATTGTCAGTAAAACAAAATGTAAGTTGGGTCCAGTGTATAGGTCCAGGGACAAATAGGAAAAGTAAAGCTATATGTCTCTAATATAGCTATAACTTTACGAGGACATGGTGTGTTGTAGCAATGGAAGAAACCAATGACATTCATCCAAATCAGAAACAAACCATAAAATAAAGAATACTTCTAAGAAAACTATTATAAGGCATTATCAAGAACAGTTACAGACTGTAGGGTTATCCACAAGCAAGATATGACAGATGTTGATCTTTCAAAGGTACCAAAACACCCTACCACTAAAATGATACGTTTTACATTTTAAGTTCCTTCCACAAACCTTTGTGTAAGGAACAATGGAGACATTACAGAAGAATTACAGAAAGAACAGCTGGTACAGGAACAGATAAATGCTCAACATATTGAAGAATCCTCCAGCCCATGGAATTTTTCTGTGCTTGTTATAAAAAAAGAAATTAGGAAAATGGAGGCTGCTAACAGATTTGACTGCCTTGAACAATGATTCAGTCAGTGAGCTCTTCATAGCCTGGAATCTTCATAGACATTGTCTTCTTTGTTACCTAAGTATGAATTATAATACTAATTGATAGTAATTGATTTAAAGAAATGCCTTTTCAATATCTTTGCATGAAAGTGATAGAGAAAGGTTTGCTTTCTCAGTAACTACTTACAATAATAGTTGTCTATAAAAGAGTTATTAGAAAGTCTTATCACAAGCACTAGTACTACCACCTGCCAATATTTCATACAACAGCTATTAGAAATAATTCATAAACAATTTCCTCAATCTAAAGTTTACGATTATGTGGATGGTATTGTACTGGGTGATTCAGAGGCAGATACCATAGGAAAAATATTTAATGAAGTAAAAAGTAAGAAAAAAAAATGCCTTGCTGGGGATTAGAAATTGTTCCACAAAAATACAAAGAAGAAGTTCTGTTAACTGTCTAGGATATAAGATAAGTTTACAGAAAATTCAACCACAGACAGTACAAATCAGGAATGATCAATTACAAACTCCTAATGACTTTCAAAAATTGCTGGGAGATATTAACTGGCTAAAGTTTACATGGGATTAACTACTCAAGAGGAAAGTAATTTATTTCAAACCTTACAAGGTGACAAAGACTTAAATAGTATCAGTTGAGGCTAAGAGAATGGTCTCTGATGGAAAAGAAATTACAGGATACACATGTGGATCATTTGAACTCAATGCTAGATTTGATTTGGGTTACTTTTGCCTTCTACTCATTCTCACACAGGAATCCTATGCAGACAGAAGGTAATATGTTAGAATCCATAATTTTAGCCCAAAAGCAGAAAAATAAATTAAGACTTGTGTAGAAAAAGTTGTTGAATTGATTCTGAAAGGAAAAATGAAACTTAGTCAATTAGCAGAATAGACCCAACAGAAATTTTGATACATTTTACTAATATTGAAATTGTCTCATTATTTTACTAATGCTGAAATTGCCTCATTATGGGCAGAAATGAACATTGTCAAAGATCTTGCAGTATTTTTTTTTTTTTTGGAAAAATTAACAACAAATATTCCAAAATCCAGACTTAAGTTTATAAAAAGAACTAATTGGGTTTTCCTTTGTTTTGTTGTAGCTGCTATTGTTTATTAAAGTATTTTATATATTTACATTCCAAAGTTGACCCCTCCCCCTTTCTAGTCTCTGGTCCCCAAGTTCTTTACCCCACCCAACCGCTGCCCGACTCTAAGAGGGTGCTCTCCCTCTTTACCCCCACCAGCATCCCTCTTCCCTTCCACATCAAGTTTCCATAGGATTAAGCTCATCCTCTCCCACTGTAGGCATACAAGGCAGTCCTCTTCTACACATGTGTCTGGGGCCATAATCCAGTACGTGTATGCCCCTTGGTCTTTGGCTTAGTTTCTTCCCAGTCAGTTGTGGTAGAGCCTTTCACAGAACAGCCATGCCAGGTTCCTCTATGCATGCACAAAGTAGCCTCAGTCATAGTGTCAGGATTTGGTTTGTGTGCTTGGGATGGATCCTAAGATGGGCCAGTCACTGGGTAGCCTTTCTTTCAGTCTTTGCTCCATTTTGGTCCCTGCACTTCCTTTAGACAGGAACAATTCTGGAATAACAATTGTCAAGATGAGTGGGTGGCTCACTGCCTCTTATTGGGGGCCATGTCTATCTACTGGCAATAGTCTCTTCTGATTCCATGTCTCCGCTGTTGGCCATTTTGGCTAATGTCATCTGAATTGGGTCCTGGTAGCCTCTCACATCCCAGGTCTTTGGGACTTTCTAGATGTTGCCCCTGTCCCCTAACCCACACTGCTGCATATTTCGATTCATTTCCCTGGCCCTCTGGGCATTCCTCCTGACTCTCCCCATACTTAATCCTGCTTCTTCTCCCTCCCTTCCCCCTCTCTTACTCAGTTTCTTCCCTCCCTCTGCCTCCCATGATTATTTTGTTCCTCTTCTACGTGAGTTTCAGGTATCCACACTTGGGCCTCCCTTCTTGTTAAGATTCCTGTGGTCTGTGAGTTGTAACATGTGTATTCTGAACTTTTTGGCTAATATCCATTTATTAGTGAATATATACTATACATATATACCTTGTGGGTCTGGGTTACCTCACTCAGGTTGATATTTTCTAGTTCTATTCATTTGCCTACAAATTTCTTGATGTCTTTGTTTCATTGTTATTGTTTGTTTTGTTTTTAATTTATGTTCAAAAAACTTAACAGTATACATTAACCCAGTTTAGTGGCAAGTTCTTTAGCCTTTGCCTTTTCCAGCCTGGCAATTCGAGTCACAGACGTAGGACCCATGATGTTGGCTTCACAGTTGTGGCAGATCTTGTCATATCTGTCATTGTAGTTGGTCTTAATAGCTTCCACCATCTTATCCTGAGCAACCTTGCCTTCCCAGTTAACCTGTGTGAAGGCAATAGTGGTGCACATATTTCTGTGAATCAAGCGCCCCAGTCTGGCCTTTCCTTTGATGATACAGTAGGGCACTCCCCATCTTTCGAAACAGGGCAGGCAGGAAAACCACCAGCTCAGTGGGGTCTACATCATGGACAATCACCAGTAGCTGAGCCTTCTTTGTCTCCACCAAGGTGGTGACTGTATTGACTCTTGCTCGGAGGACAGGTGGTCTCTTAGTTGGGACGTCCCCTTTGCCAGCAGCTTTCTTCTCAGCACTGGCCAGGAGCCTTTGCTTTTTCTTTTGCTTTGTCTCTGCCCTGTACTTGTGGGTAAGCTTAAGCACCTGGGTAGCTGTTTGCCTGTCTAAGACCTGGCTAATGGCAGGAGGTATTTTGAGTCACTTCTAGAGGATGACCGTTTGCTGTTGCAGCAAAGAGATCTCTTCTGGGCTGGATACCCAAATGAAAGAAAGCCAAGGGGAAGAAGGTGGCCTAAGCTCTTGCCATCGTGAAGAAGCAGGAGGACAAAAAGGTGGTCAATCCTTTGAGAATAGACCCAAGAACTTCGGTATTATTGGGTAGGACATCTGGTAAATTGGCAACTGAGGAGTCTTCATAAAACAAAAGGAATCCACCAACATTGACCTGTTGTCTTCTATTGCAAATGTTTTCATATAGAGAGAATAAATGTTCTTTCTTTGAGAAACAAATCTAGATATTTTGCTAGACATGGAAGACTATATATTCAGTCTGGTGTGATCTACCTCGTCAAGATTACCACTAAGCTGACAAGCACCACTCAAAATCAGCTTGGAACTACAAACTGCTCATGACATTCAAATTGCTGAATTAATATGAGGCTGACAGGAAGATTTTACACTATTTCAAACTAAAAAAAAAAAAAATACTTAATCCTAAAATTCCAAAATACAATTGAGCTGGACACTATGGAAAGTTTGACAGAGATAATTTCGTTATATATCCAGCCTATAGTCAATACTTTTGTCCTCCCACACACACACAATCCCACATATATATTTCTTTCAAAAGATCATCCTATGACAAAGTTTCAGCTTTATACACTTCAGATACCGACAATATATGATATTTAAGAAACACATTTAAGGTTATTATTAATAGCTTTAATCAAAGAAATAACATTCATGTAAGAATAAAAATACTTTAAACAAATAATCTGAAAAGTATTAATAGTTACATATCTCAGGTAATTCTTTTTAAATCAACAAAAATATTCACTGTTAGACAACAGAAATAATTAGGAAAAATTAAAAAAATATTTTTAATAAAACAATATATCATAAAGTAGGCATATGTAGTCATGTATACATGGTCACATTTTCTGCACACAAATGAATAATTTCTCATCTTACTTTTGCTTAAGTTTAAAATACAATATAAGCTTTGGTTATTTCTTCCCCTTATATTGTTCTTATTTTTATGACATTTTATTTATGATTAGGTCCAAATATAGTGTCATCAAATTAGTTATCAATCCCTTATTTGAATTTTGTATATTTGTGTGGAATTATAAATATATTAATTTAAGAAATAAAAGTGCTCTATTTTTATTGTAAATATAGCTGTTAATTTAGAAATTCCCATTAATATTTTTATAATAATATTTTGATCACTAAAACAATTAAATTAATGTATAAACAGTTGTAATAATATCTGGTAAGGATAAGTTTTATGTATATTTCATAAACATTTGAGTTTGAAATGACCCTAATATTTCTTTGTTTCTCTTTTGAATAAATAACTTTTAGCTTTTGAAGTGGTAATACAAATTTATTTTTTCTTTCTAGGTTAATTGTAGCATAAACACTTAGGTAATGTTCAAGTTCAGTAGTGAAATATGTCAACAGCAAATAACTCTATCAAGTTGGAAAATATTTAATTCAAGATATATTTTTGTGATAGTACATATACTGCATCCTCATGAGTTAAATCCTTTTAAATATTCTGTTGCAGTTTTATATTCAAGAGAGTGATTCCCTACATGAATGGATGATATTCAATCCAAACAACAGTATCTTTACCATACTAGGCATTTTTAATTTTCATGAATTGAAGCATCCTTTATTCAGAGCACTGAAACTAGTTTTGATTACTCTGATTGTAGACTGGTGATATCTCAGCACAGATGTTTCCATTCATTTTCTTTAAATGATTTATCTTTATGAACTTCTAAATCAAAAATATTTACTTTTTTAAAGAGTTATGCAAATTGTCTGTATAGTAATTTTATCAAATATGCTATAGCTATGATACATGTAAATATCATTCTTTTACTAGCCATAATTGCAATTAATTCTGAAAGGTAAATTTTATGTATATTAATTGTGATAATTTACAAATTATTAACATCAATCTCTGATATACAATCAAAACACACACTCCCCTTAACTGCTATATTAGTGGGTTTTTTTTTTTCAGACGTTAGTAACAAAAGATCCAGTGTGCATGTATTTAACACAGGTCTGGAAGATAAAGTTTGATATTAAGGTTATGGGACTGTTACTTCATACATCTGTCATTTTTGAGTAGTGAAATATATCACATGAGAAACCCACTTTGAGATCTCATTTAACCATATATACCTACTAAACATACAATTTTCAAATGTAGTTAAATACAAAATATAAATCTTTTTTAAAGATTTATTCATTTTATGTATACGAGTACACTGTAGCTGTCTTCAGACACACTAGAAGAAGGCATCAGATACCATTACAGATAATTGTGAGCCACTACGTGGCTCTAGGAATTGAATTCAAGACCTCTGGAAAGCAGTCAGTGCTGTTAACTGCTGAACCATCTCTCAAGCCCCCAAAATATGAATCTAGATGTGACATAATTCAACCCATACATAACAGTTATTATTGTCTGAGTAAACTCTTAATGCCATTGAATGACATGATCATAACTTATATTTCCAGTGACCTAGAATACAGAAATACACATGACAAATTTCTTGTATTCATCAGTATTGAGGAGTTTTTCCTAATCCAATGAGGCAAGTACTTTAAATTGCAAAGAAGTTTACTACTGAGGACAGCAAGACTTGACAGAAAGACTTGCCATTGTTCTTTCTAAACAAATGAGAATAGAGCATCTTCATAAGGATAATGTTATGTTAGTCAAGTCTGTTGGATCCAAAGACTCATCAAAGTTTGTGTTCTTGGGAAAAGGACTGAAACCCTGAGAGCCAGCAGAAAAAAAAAAAAAAAGGAAACAGGCAACCTCGGGAGGTAGGAGATAGGGGGACCCTCCAGAATGTACCAGAGACCTGGGAGGTGAGATACTTTCAGGACTCAAAGGGAGGAACCTTAGATGAAATGCCCTACAGGTGCGAGAAGGAACTTGTAGAGTCCACCTCCAGAAGAAAGACAGGGCATCAAATGAGAAATGGGGTTGCCATCCCAGTTAAAACTCTAGCCCATAATTGTTTGTGACTGAAAGAAATTCAGGGATATAATGGAGAGAAGCCTGAGGAAAAGGAAACAAGTCCAAAGTTGGATCCAGCTCAAGGGGAGGCCCAAAGGCCTGAAACTATTACTGAGGTTATAGAGCACTCACAAAAAAGATACCTATGATGACTACCTTTTGAAAAGCACAACAAGCAGCTGAAAGAATCAGATGCAGATATTTGCAACCAACCAATGGACAGAAGCTGTTGACCCCTGGGGTTGAATTAGGGAAAGGCTGGAAGAAGCTGAGAAGGAAGGCAACCTTGTAGGAGGACCAGCAGTCTCAATTAACCTAGAACCCTGAGATCTCTCAGACACTGGACGACCAACCAGGCAGCATACAACAGTGATATGAAGCCCCAGCACATATACAAGAAAGGACTGCTGGGTCTGGGTTCAGTCAGAGAAAATGCACCTAACCCTCAAGAGACTGGGGGTCCCAGGGAGTTTAAAGGTCTGGTGGAGTGGGGAGTGAGGAGGTAGAGACATCCTCGTGAAGACTGGAGGGTGGGGAATAGGTATAGGATGAGGAACAGTCAGGGGCTGGTCAGGGAGGGGGTTAAAATTTGGAGTGTAAAAAAATTGATTAAATAAAATAAAAAAAGAGTTTCATGTTCTTGAACCTTAACCTAAACTTTTCTTCACTGGGAGGGAAGCATTTGTCACGTGTGGGCTAACAGTGGGACCTTCAGCTTATTAAAGATGTTATCTAGAGATATCAGGGGGCACATTTCTCCATCTTTCTTTTGTTCCTTGTTATGAAACTTACTCAAAACCAAAGGATCTAATTGATCATGAAGTAAAATTTCTGAAGCTATGATCCAAAATAAAACTTTTCTCTTCATTATTTGATCAACCCAGGTTTTTCTTTGGTTGTTTGGTTGATCAGTTAGATTTGGTTTGTTTTATTTTCTGGGAAACATGCTATATAAGACCAAAAATATATTCACTATAAGTTGGTAAGATTATTTAATAATTATATTAGCATTGAAGACATAGTCTCTGTCTAATAGAAACTGAACATCTTCACAGAATCAAATGTATACATACCATGTGCCATGTGCAAAGAAAATACTATATAACAAAATGTACTAAACGAATCTTGCTTTGGAAAAAAAAAACTTTAGTTATAGCTATTGAAGAAGCAAGAGCAAAAGTAAAAAATTACATTTTGAAGGTTCTTGGTCAAACGCCTTCTTGGTAGAACACACTGTCTATCATGTAAATATTTGCAATGTATGAGAACAGTATGACACATTTGTTTTTTGCCGCAATCATTGAAATGGCAAATGAGATAAAAATTCAAGTTGTTTCCTCATTGCCAATAAAGTTTTCATTGTCTAAAACAAACACATAAGGGGGTCAATGAAGGGAGATCTTTCATCTCTGTCTCAGTGTATTATCTGTTCTTGCGCCATGGTAAACTTGAATTTTTCCTGTGTCTCATATTCCTGAGATCAGTGTTGCTTAAGAAATATACACACAATTTTGTTACTGTTGCTTTAAGAGAAATAAGCCTTTATTTCCATTTTTCTCAGATTAAGCTGGCTGAGCTGGTTTCCTTGAAAGGCTTCGTTAAAGAAAGGAAATCTGTTATCCTCATTTGACTTCTCCAACTCTTCCTTGGCTTCATCCTTGGCTTGGGGCTGCAGTAGCAGCAGAAAGAGCATACTCAGACTCAGAATTAGCCAAGAAGGCCTTGACCTTTTCAGCAAGTGGGGTTATATACTCGGTTTCTACAGACAAAGCCAGGACCCAGTTATGTTAACTAATTTTACAATGTGGGGCTCAGTCAATAGTTAGGTAACCCATTTCTCAAAGCTCATCAGAAGTATTTCTGCAGTCGTTGACTATTAACAGAGACACCCTTATTAAGATGTGAGAGTAAAAGCCTGCAGATTACTCAGCCCAAGGTGGAATATCTATTATCATACACGTCCTCAAAAACTTCAATAAGTCATTGTGAAACTGGGGAGGAAAATATTCTAAGAACCAATGTCAGTAGACCACTCTATAGAAACAGCAGTTTTCAGATATAAAACTATATTGGCTAGGTTTATGCCAAAATGCCACAAGCTAGTTTCCTTGTGGAGGAAGCAGCCTCAATTGAGAAAATGCCACAATAAGGCTGTAAGGCATGTTCTAAATTATTCCAGCCCATTGTGAATAGTGTTATCCCTGGGCTGGTGGTCCAGGTTCTATGAGAATGTAGGCTGAGTAAACCATGTGAAGCAAGTCAGTAAGCAGCATACTTCTATGGCCTTTTATCAGCCTTTGCCTCTAAGATCCTGCCCTGTTTGTTTGAGTTCCTAACCTGACTTTCTCCAGTGATAAGCTATGATCAGGAAATGTAAGCCAAATAAACCCTTTCCTCCCCAGCTTGCTTTTTGTTCATTAATGTTTCATTGCAGCAATAGAAACACTAAGACAAACAGCTTGTGCACAAGACTGAATAAGCTCAAGCCAACAAAATTCCCACTGTGGCAGGGAGAGGGAGAACACAAATTCCAACCCCAAGCTGAAGAGCTACTGGTAATTGGTAACTGCTGGAAGACAGCAAGTTTTCTTTAAAAATGTGACTCATGATAAGTCAACCACTGTCCAAGGAACAGCTCTAAACTGAAGAGGATTTTTATAGCACAAATTGAAATCAGAGAGCATACAAAGAGAGAGGATGGAAAGCTGGGTAGGGAGAAGATAACTACGGATCTGAAAGGAGTTGAGGGAAAGATATGTACATGATCAAATATAGCTTATGAAATTCTCAAAGAATTAACAAAAGGGTTGTTTTAAAAATTATTTTATTGGTTGGATGTAACTATCTGCATCTGACTCTCTCATCTGCTTGTTGAGCCTTTCAGAGGGCAGCCATGCTAGGGTCCTGTCTGTAAACACAAGTCAGACGCAGATACTTATACCCAACCAATGGACAGAATCAGGGACCCCTGTGATTAAATTAGGGAAAAGCTGGAAGAAGCTGAGGAGAAGGGCAACCCCATAGGAAGACCAGCAGTCTCAACTAACCTGAAACCCCGAGACCTCTCAGATACTGAGCCACTAACCAGGAAGCATAGACTAACTGATATGAGGCCCCCTCACACATATACAGTAGAAGACTGCCTGGTCTGGCCTCAGTGAGAGAAGACACACCTAACCCTCAAGAGACTTGAGGCCCCAGGGAGTGAGGAGGTCTGGTGGGGTGGACATAGAGGGGCTATCCTCTTGGAGATAGGAGAGGAGGAATTGGATGAGGAACAGTCTGAGGGCAGACCATAAGAAAGTTAATGACTGAACTGTAAAAAAGATTAACAATAATAATAATAAATCATTTTACCATTAGTCCAGATTTCTTTATGGTTTGATCAGTTTTTTAATTTGTGTTAAGTACAGTTTTCAGCACATATAAAAGAAAAATATTAATCAATTAAATTCTTCTTATCATAGTTTAGCTTTTATTCTATTCTTGAATACTGTTCAATTACATATAAAGGGACTATCTTTTACATACAGTAAGTGAAATTGGGAGGAGAGAAAAGAAGGAAAGAACGAGAAAAACAAGAAAGGGAGAATAATAGAAGGAGTGAAAGATGGAGGGAAGAAAGTGAGAAGTCAGAGGGAGAAGCTTAGCAAGGACAAAGTCAACTGAATAAAGACAAGTAGTTTTCAAAGTGCTTCAGTTATTCACAAGACTTAGACATCAGCTATTCCTATCACTGCTGGGGCAAAGTAGGGAAACTTCATGTAAGGAAACACCCCAGCCTACATACACCATCAACTCACTGTAACACAGTAACTCAAGTTCTCAACAGCAATGAGGCATTCTCTAGAATAATTTATTATCGTATAATTATTTGTCAACATCAGTAATGACACATGTGAAAAAATATTTAATTTATTCGAGTATCTTAAGAATTTTGAAACATGAAGCTTTAGAGCTGATTTAAAATGGATAAAAACACACATTCTACAACCTACCTATATTTCCACAGCTTGCAGAACTTCACTAGAATTCACAAGTCTTACTGTAAATTATAGTGATGCAAACAAAAATCTCTAAATCATCAGTTTACACACCACAAAACATAATTTTGAATAAGCAACCTTACATATTAATTTAAGTAATTAATTGTTCCTTATTAAATCATGTGAAATATAGTAGGTTCTTTTGAGAAGATCACTTTAAGGTTATAAACATTGTAAATCTCATTATTTGTAGGTTTTGGTTTTCTTTTAGGTTTTGTTTCTATGTTTTGGTATCTGGGAGGTAGATTTTGGCAAAGTAAAATATTTTTTATATAACATTAGAAATGCCTTATCTCCATAATTTCACAAATTAGAAACACTTTATTATAAATATTAGAGAGATACTTTATGTATTCCATTCCCATTCTCTGGAGGTAAAGGAACCAAAGAAAAATGAAGCAGTAGCTTTTTGAAATAAATCCAAGAAGATAATAGATCCATATAGATACAGCTGTGAGACTGGTGTCCACAGGCTAATTCTGCTTCTAGATGAAAACATAGACTAGAATTCAGATTCCCAGTCTGAGACATGGGATTCATATGGAAGTCAGTCTGAAGTGGCAAAATACATGACAAACTGCATATAATTTTCATAGAAAATTAGTTCTTTGCAACACTTAAAATAGAAAAACTATTTTAAAAAACAAGTTGGTGCTTGTTCATTCAGAATATAAGTGATTAAATCACCTCACTCACAAATGGTCATTTTGTCTTTCAATTACTTATGGTGATTAAATTGGAACAGCCCATAGGAAGGTCTGCCAGTTGCTTACCATAAGTTACCTATCATCGTATATCTAATAAACACTGAACACTTTCTATGTATAGAAGAGAGTTTATTTATGGCATGGGGAGGGAGTTGAGAAAGAGAATAGGAGTAAAGGCTGGCCATGATCAGAGCAGTGGGTGGGGTATGGGGAGAGAAGGGACAGATTGGGAAGAGAGCAAGACAAAAGAAGAGAGAAGAGCAAAGACAACATTGAACATATTTTAAGAGGTTTTAAAATTTATCAAAGTCATTAAATCTGCCTTAAGAGTAAAGCACAATAATTAACCTAAATGCTACTGTTTTTTTTTAATACTGTAGCTAATACAGGATCACAGATATTCATGAGACAAAATATTTAGCAATATCCAATGACATTTTGGTACTGATATTTTGCTAACAAAATATTAACTTCTTAATATTTGAAGTTTCATGTGTGTAACATAATAAATGTTGCTTGATTTATAAAAATAACATTTTAAAAAATAAGTATATCTGCCAAGAAGAAACAAATGGACCTAGAAACATCTAGGTGGGGTAACTAACGCTCAGAAAGACAAATAATAAATGTTATTTCTCAAGTTGATTCTAGCTTTTAACTTTTATAAATAAGTACTGATGAGAAAATGAGTGTGGGCAGAGGCAAGAAACTCTGAAAGGGGCTCATGATAACAGAAATGTGGCTGATAGGATAGGCGTGGGGAGGACTGTAGATGGCCCTTAATGTGAAAGTAGAGTGGCAGACAGAATGCAGACAGTGAAAGCTATTAGAAAGGGGACGAGTTGGGAAGAAGGGGTGAGTGGAAGATAGGGAGGAGCAATTAAAGCTACTTCACATAAAGGCCACAAAGAAAGATCTATGCTTTTATATAAATGATTATAATAAAATTATACAAGAAATAAAAGATATAGTAAAATATACAAGAAATTACATTAAAATAAAAAGTAAATAAAAATGAATGTGTGCAGTGTAAACTTTCAGGAAAAAATACATTTTTTTGTTGTTTTCAAAATAGTTTTCTATATAAGTCAATGAGACAAAAGAAATAAAGTAAAGTAGTATCTTACAAGGAAATTAGAAAAAGGAAATTATTTGTGAAGGAACATACAAAATGGGTATGTAGCTTCTATGCATAATAAAATGATATCATAGCAATTATCAAAGCCAGAGTTAAATACAGGTTGTATATAAGCTGCAGAATCTCTCCTAACTCAACCACAATGTGGAGAGTTATTCATATTCTAAATGAATAAAACATTCCTCACAAATATTCACCTACATCGGAATATATAAAACAAAAGGTAAGATTAGCTTTAACGACAACAAAAAAAAACAGTAAGCTAAAATAGACTTTTTCTAGTAGAGATTTTGACTACTAATTATTAATCAAAATGATTTCAATTTTTAAGTATTTTAATGTAATTTTTGAAATCACAAGATATGAGGTCCTGATCCATATTTATATTTTTGTTGGCAGATACCCACTTCATCTATCTGTCTGTCTGTCTATCTATCTATCTATCTATCTATCTATCTATCTATCTATCTATCTATCTGTTTTATCTATCTATATCTATATCTGTATATATAATATATTTATATATTATATATGTATAATATATATGTATATATAATTACTGAGTTAATACTAATTCAATGTTTAATCTCGAGTGCTGTCACATTTTTTTAAAAATTGTTTCACAAATTTATCCTCTTTAATATGTGAGTGGTTGAATTCCAAATATATTCTTCCACTTTTAATCTGCATTTATATTTTTTTCAAATATGCCCTCTCATTACAAAAAGAATACTTTTTACAAATTTGTACTGCTGGAGATAGACTCCAAGAAATGAAACTGACTAAAGCCACATTTTAGCACTAAGCTTCAGCTTCAGCTTTTCAGGTTTATAATTTTCATGAAATCCAACTGTATTCCATTACTCAGAACGAACTGGGAAGCTAGAAGTTATGAAGGTTTATTCTGGTTTTAAGAAATTCAGATGTTTGTTCTTTTATTTCTTGTTTTGATGGATTTGAGTCAACTTTCTGAATGGCCAGATGTGTTGGTTCATGTTTACAGTTTTGTGAATAGACACCCAGGTATCTGGCACTACTTGTTCAAGATGTGTTCTTTTTTTTTTCATTGAATGGTTTTATAATCTTGTGAAAATCAAATTATTTAGACATGCATGTGTTTATTCCTAGATTTTTGATCTTTACAGTATAATCTTATTTATTCTGTGTGACTATCAAATGAAGCAGTGCTTATTGCTTCATAGTAAATTTTGATATTGAACATTGTTCTATTTTTAAGCCTGTTTTTAGCATTATTAATTACTCCCAGTTACATTTGAATTCTGAAATCATTGGTAAGGTTTTATATTTTCTGCAGATATTATCTGGTAGATTAGTATTGATCACATTCCATCTGACCATGAATTAGAAGACAGATTTTATCTTAATTTTAAACCTTCTGTGATATAAAAATGGACATTTAAATCTGACTTCTTCAGTATACTTAAATGTTTAGTGTTTCTGGATTAAAAGTTATCTTTTTGATGCTACTATTATATTACATTAACATTTTTTTCAATTAAAATTCTGTGTTGTTCATTGATGTGAAACTATAGGTGAATTTTCATATTGAACTTCGTACGTTAACTCATTGACATATAGAAGAGTTTTCTCTTATTTTGTTTGTGGATGCCTTACAATTCGTACACTTATGAAATTTCATCCTCTTGAAGCAGAAATCAAGGTTTTCCTGTGCAATCTCAAGTATTTTAACCCTTCAACTCTCAGCATTTTAATACTAATGCTTTCTTTGCAGATTATTTTTTAAGAATGCTTACAACTGCCAGGCCAGTCTCCTTATCACAGAAGGAGGTGGTATTTTCTAAAATCCTTTTGACATCCACTGAGGTGATCCTGTGAATTTTGTTCTTAATTATGTTAATAAAATGGTAGATGAAAATAATAAATTCACCATTTTTGTTACTCCTGTTTTTCTTGACTTTGTTCAAAAGTTCCTTAAAGTCTGTATTCTTGTATACAACAAATATAATCCCTGTTTGTTATCCTTTCCATTTTCAAAATGTTTGATTGTATATATTTACATATTTGTTTGAAGTCTTAAAAGTATTTGGGGAAAAATTCCTTCTGTGATATATATATATATATATATATATATATATATATATATATATATATATCACAGAAAGCCAGAAACAATATTTTCTGACTTTTTTGATAATGATGTACATTACTTTTGGAGACACTAACAAACCCAGGCACTCATTATTAAATTAAATTTGCTGTCCATAAAGCTCCAGAAATTGTCTTGTGTCTGCTTCACATTATTAAGGTGTTAGGATTAGAAGTGCAGTTAATCATGCATTAGACTTGCTACTGTGCACCTATTCTCAGAACTCCATACATGTACCATAGGAACCTTACCAGTTGATCCATATCCCTAGCCCTGAAAGATTCATTGTGAATATTTTCAGATGCCTTTAATAGAAGAGTTGTACTTGATAACTCTATTCTAGCTTTTACTTTTACTTCTCGCCTCCCAAATCCTCATCATGAGTCTGAGTTTGGTGTATTTGAGTGTATTTTATTATAAGAAGAACATGGTGAATCTGTATATTTCTATATCCCTGAGAACAGAGTTTTTCAAAAGTCTCATAGAAATTTTATTCCTTAAATTTGACTGTTCAAATTCTTGGTTAATTCATTGTTGATGCCAACCGTTGTTTATCGCCTGTGGTAAACTCTTGAAGATCACCAGCTATCTTTTAATTTTACAGCATATCACTCCAGTAAAAAGACCTTCCCTGTTGGAAACATGGCAACTCACTTCAAATAAGGACTGATTTAGGGGAGTTGTAGTGACATATTTTTTTTTGCAAAAATATCTCTTAAATTCTAAGAAAATTCTGCTGAAATTTACGAAACTCAGTGACCTCCTAAGGTCACTTGTGACATCCTGCCTGTTTGTTTAACGTGTCTTTAATAGAGCATTACAACAACCATTCTTACCTGGGTTAGATTTTACATGTGATCTCTTTAAGCTTTTTCAACCTAAGCAAATGCATAATTTAATCTTAAATTATATATTATCCCATGCCCCATAGTCAAAAAGCTATCCGTATTTGTACATATGTGAATTGTGTTATTTATTTGTTGAAAACTGCACATATATCAAAAGTGACTTTCAAATATATCAAAAACTACTCACCATAAGTGTTGGAAACAAAATACAAATATTTGATAATGGTGTTTTGCACTAATGAGAACTTTGAGGTCATTTGAGGCTAGTTGGAGTAAATAACTTAGTCCAATAACAGTGTTAAAGATTTTTGTAAAGTCTCTCTCATTCCTTCTCTATGTTTATGTTTCTAAAATGTTCAATATATAAAAGGCAAAGCCACTTGTTACTGAGAGTTAGACATTAAATAAGGATAAGAATAGACACAGGCAATAAGGAGAGATCAGACACACACAACAGAAAGATTAAGGACAAACCAAAATCTATAAACTATGAACAGAAGGCAGAACAAAAAGAATTTGAAAGATTTATTGGATATTTTCTTTATTTGCATTTCAAATGTTATCCCCTTTCCTGGTTTCCACCCGACCCTGAAACACCCTATCCCATCCCCCCTCCCCCTGCTTCTATGAGGGTGTTCCCCCACCCACCCACTCCTACCTCCCCAACCTGGCATTTCCCCAGACTGGAGCATTGAGCCTTCACAGGACCAAAGGCCTCTCCTTCCACTGATGCCCAACAAGGCGATCCTCTGCTACATATTTGGCTGGAGCCATGGATCCCTCCATGTGTATTCTTTGGCTGGTGGTTTAGTTACTGGGAGCTCTGGGGATTCTAGCTTGTTGATGTTGTTCTCTTTCATGTACTAAAATGTTTAAAATTCTCAGTAATTCCATGTAATAGTTGGAGGAAATGAAGTGCAAAGCCTTTTCAGGTCCTAGATTGAATAGCAATCATCAACTCTACTTTCTATCTAAACATCTGTCTTCTTATTTAACACAAAGTCATTCTGCTTATACCTTATATTTGTTGTCATTTAATATAATTGTATAATCATTATAAACTAAACAAACCATGTATAAATGTATATCTCAATTAATTATTATTGCTCATTGATTTCATAAACTGTTGCACACCTTTTACATCATCCTTCACTTAATCTTCTTTATAATTTTTTTGTGATCTAGGCAGATATTTGGAGAACATATATTTATAATACAAATAATTAACTGAGTCCTATCCTTTCCCTGAAGATTAGTTGTTTGAATGGCATGAATGGAGTGTAAAATTACACTGAATATGTGTTGCTAAGTGAAACCTGTTATCTTTGTTAGAAATTTCACCTATGCTTGATGTGGTATACACAAAGACATAAAGAGGGGGGAGAAGTTGTTTTTCAATCTCATTTTCTCCTTTAGACCCATTAAGGGAAGTAAAGAATTATATTCTGTATCGAAAAGAATTACATTTATATTCTTTCATTTCTAAAATAGGTTTCTCTCTTTGAAATGGAAACAGTTTCCTAACTTAAAGTAGGTAATTACACACTCCATTAAACAAGTAATTAACAGATTACAATTTAGAAAAAAAAAGAAAACTTGAAAATGTGCAATTTAGATTCTGAATGTGAAGAGTGGTGTTATAATTAGCATAATACCTTTGGAAATAGATTAACAAGTACACAATAAAAATGAAAAAAGGAAACAATCTATTTGCTCCATATAGATCAGGCACTGCAAATAGCTTTTCTTCACTCAAATCCAACATCATTTTAAGAGAGCGTTATCTTAGAATTATTGCTGTATTACTCTAAACATCAAAATGACCACATTTTGATGTATAAAATGTCTCCTATCCAAAGAGGCCATGACTGTGTAGAGTCAATGTTTTAAATTGTCTTCTAACAATAGTTCCCTGAGGCAAACAGCCAATGCTTGCACTCTCAAGCTCAACATGTGTAATTCAAATTGGTAGTCTGAAATTGAAAAAAAAAAAAGATAGTCAGAGCACTATGTATGTGTTTTTTCTTTCTATACCAAGGTTCAAAATGTTCATTAAAAAATTCAAAAGACACACACTCATGGAGTCTTTTCTATCCTGCCTCCTAGGAGAAAGAATTTATTCTAGATTGGAAAAATTTCCCATCTCCTTGCTAATCTTCTTTGCAAGAAGATAAAGATAAATAAGTAGATGAAATATAGATAGATAGATAGATAGATAGATAGATAGATAGATAGATAGATGATAGATAGCCAAGTGATTGAAAACACCATAAACAACTTTCAACAGTTGTAATAAAATTCCAAAGTATAAGTAGACTTGCAATACAATATTTTTATGCATATAAATTCTGACTTAAATCCATATTCAAATCTCTATAATAAGGAAGAAATAAATGCGAGATCATCAGTCTAGCTTTCCTAATGAGCCTACCACAATGCTCCTTCACATCATACTAGTGGGGCTAGGATGTAGCAGATTGCCAGAAATCTGGGATGTTTGCTAAAAGCAAATAATAATCTCCCATGTGAAAACTGGTTTGATCATGTAAACAGAAAGTATTCAAATTTACATTATATAAAATTTATCCATCAACCATATTCAAAGAATCCATATGTTGTTTTTATTCTATATTGAAAACTAAACATTAAAGAGTGCTAAAAAAGAACTTTCCAAGCTGAAAACTTTCTTTAAAAGATATTTAGTATGTTCAAATCCACCAACATGAAGATGATACAAAGAATGTCAGAGAGCCATAGGCTTTTGACTCACTGCTTCTGCAAGACAAGAAGATGGTGCTGCTGTCAGTTGCCATTACAATAGCCTCACAGTATTAGATATTCTATTAGTAAAACATATTAGTTCAGACTGAGGTAATGAAATTTCAGACCATAGTGTTGAATGTTAATAAATCTGAGTTCTACAAGTACCTTTATACTTGTTTTGTTAACTTGTAGTGTTTCTTTTATTAACTTCTTCCTAGATTCTGTATTAATCATAAACTTATTTATATCAACACATGGCTTTTTTTCTAGAAATAATTATTTTATAGATGCTTCCAGAAATATTTTTGACTTTGGCTGATTTAAATTTCAGCTATTGTGGTGTGTCTACTGTTTTTTGTGAAAATTATTATGTGAAATCTATCTATCCATATGTGTGATGAATCTTTGAGATATTACATACTGATATATTGTAAACGTGATATTCAGAGTGGTTAGTGTTAGAGTTCCTTCAGTTGAAAGTTTCTGACCCAAAAGAATGAGCTTTGGCTAAGTTACTATGTATTTTTAAAAGAAATAATACATCATCACCAATGTCTTTTTATGTACCAAATAAATGATTTGTTCATTGAAAAATAATTGCTAAATGCTGTGTTCCTACCACCACACTATATTTGATATTGAAGCAGAATATGAAATATAACAGACCTTTGGCTTTAGGACAAGACTTGACAATAGCAGCTACTTTTCCAAAAGTCAAGGATACTTTGGAAGCATTGTAATTTCACAGAGCCATTCCAGATGAAAGGAAAATTGTCAGATCTCTCTAAAGATCGCAGTGTTTCATTCCTTTTCATTTCAAACATCAGTTTTTGCTATCACGTGCCAGTTATCCTTGACAGGAAAATCAGCTACTATCAACATCAAACATCATAATCTTTCAGGAAATACTTAAGCTCTAAGGCTAGTGTTGACTTCTAAGTACAATGTGAACCTGATTCTTGACAGAGAATAGATATTTTTTTCTCTGTGACTATAACTTGTAGTGTGCTATGTGAATGCATGCATATATATATATATGCATATATATATATATATATATATATATATATATATATATATATACATGCATTCATATCATAATACTTGATTATGCAATGCAGCCTCAATAAATATGTGGACAATCTTAAGAACATAAACTTTCCGAAGAGGTGAGTAAACTCATAATTTCTTAAAGAAAGTATTTTAATATTGAAATAAACAAAAACATTAGCTATACTCAGTGTGTGTGGTTGCTTTACTCTGGAGGCAATGTGGGAAGGATGTTTGTGTACTGGAGCCACCCTGGTCTTTACTGAGAGCTCCAGGCAAGCCATAAGGGAAAGTTAGATTGCAAAACAAATCAAAATAAAATTTACAACAAACAAAACAAAACAAATGCACAAAACATACCTGAGTTTTAGTTTTGACCTCAGACTTAGGAACTTGCATTAATTTCACCCCATGATAACAAAAATTTCTTGTCTGTTTTGACAAGATTATAGACTACCAACAACCACAACATATAATAAACACACACGCACATACATATATACATATATAACAATATATGTCTTTGGACAATGTCTTTGGAGAAATCTTAACAAGACATCTGATTTATAAGATAATTCTGCCTGTATAAGGTCAGAGAGAATTGACATGCTGATCTATCATACAGATAAACTCAATGTCATTAGTGTGTGTGTGTGTGTGTGTGTGTGTGTGTGTGTGTGTGTGTGAAAGAATCCTTCCTAACTGACGTGTTTCTACTGAATTTATTTAACAACCTCAAAATGTATTTTCTTGTTAGCTGTTAAATACATTGTTCCACACCTAAAAGAAGTCATCAAGTCAACTGTACTGGAAAGAAAGCTTGGAGACTGATAATTTATTATTTACCTACAACAAAAATTACCGCTAAGACAGCCTCCTTGAAAACTTCGTGGTGTCATTTTACTTTCCAAGGATGAACAATTTTAGTTATTTGATTCATAAAAACAACCTCCTTTCAAGTATTTCTGAGCCATGTGCATTTATATTATGTGAATCATATACGTACAAGCAAATCTCACTGAAAAAAATTTGTAGAGATTGTGCTAAACCATCAATTGGTGTAGGGAAACATTTTTTACTTTATTAATATAGAAAACAAAAGAATATGAAGTTTGCTTTTGGAATTTACAAAATCAGAGACTCAGAACAAATATGCCATCTCTTTTTTTCTTATAAGGATCATCTCTTAAAAATCAGAGCTCAGTAGATATCTCTGAAAGGCCAACAATCTGCCCTTTAAGCAAACACTTGCAATATAAAATATTGTTTGAGAGACTGGTTAGGGCGGGAGAAGAGAAGAAAATAATCTTCAGGCAGAGAGAGCAAAAGACCTGAGTGGCAAAGGGAAGAAAGAGGGGAAAGGAGAAGCAGAATCAGTTGGGGGAGGGGGGCAGAAAAAAACCCGGAGGGCCAGGAGAATGAATGGAAATATGCAGCTTCAGGGGATGCAGGGTAGAGGGAACCTCTAGAAAATACCAGTGTCCTGAAAGGTGAAACACTCTCAGGACTCAATGAGAGTGACCTTACCTGAAGTGTTCAAGTGGGGAAAGAGATTGTTCCTGTCTAAAAGCAATGCAGGGGCAAAATGGAGCAGAGACTAAATGAAAGGCAATCCAGTGACCAGCCCAACTTGAGATCCATTCCAAGGGTGGGCACCAAACCCTGACACTATTACTGATTCTGTGTTGTGCTTGCAGACAGGGCTGTCCTCAGAGAGGCTTTACCAGCAGCTGGCTGAGACAGATGCAGATACTTACAGCCAAGCATAGTACTGAAGTTGGCAGATCCCTATAGAAGAGTTAGGGAAGGATTGAAATAACTGAAGTGGAACACCATCCACCTCAGCTAACATGGACCCCTGTGAGCTTTCAGAGAGAAACCCACCAATGGAAGAGCATACATGGACAGGTCCAAGGCCCCAGAAACATATGTACCAGAGGACTCTTTTGTCTAGCCTCAGTGGAAGAAAATAGACCTAATCCTATAGAGGCTTGATGTCCCATACTCTCTCCCAAATTCAGACCCAAACCCAATCATTAACATTCATTACCTATAAATAAATTTACATATAACTTCAACCCATTGAGTCCTTTTAGTGTAGCCTGAATATCAATAATCCTAGAACTGACCACTGCACTTGACAACCAATTCCCAGCTTAGGAGGTCATTCCCTGGAAAAGAATAATTTGCTCAGGCTCAACAGATATCCCTTGCCTGTTGTTCTTCATCTAGGAATAACGTTCTATGAGACTGCCCTCATCAGTTGAGATGTTGTCTTAATTAAAGCCCTAATTTAAATCAGGACTAGCTTATAGTTCAGAGGTTTAGTCCATTGTTGCCATGGCAGGATTTATGGCAGCACACAGGCAGACACAGTGCTTGAGAGATAGCTGCCTGCTCTGCATCTGAATCAGCAGGCAGCAGGAAGAGACAATGAGCCACTAGGCCTGGCTTGAGTTTCTGAGACATCAAAATCCACCTATTGTCAAACCTCCTCCAATGAGCCTATTCTATACCTACTAATAGTACCACTCTTTATGAGCCTATGGGGGCCATTTTCATTCAAACTATCATAAATGTCAACTGATGTTGTAATGTCTTAGGCCTTGTTAAGGGATCCATGTTGTTAAGATTTCATAGGTGTAACATCCCTGTCATGGAAGGGCCTAATCTCACAGCAGACTTCCTTGTCCTTTGGCTTTCACAAACTCTCTGCTCTGCATTCCATTGTATTCCCTGAGCTGTGGGTAGAGGAATTGAGTTGTAGATGTGTTAGTTGGACCTGGGCATGCTATGGTCAGTTTTTCCCAATTGACTTTCTTCAGTAGTCTCCTACTCCTGAAAAAAAAATGTGCTTCTCTGGTGAGGGGTGTGGTCTACAACTACCTGTGCAGATAAAGTTAGTCATTAGAAAGTAAATTGTATTGGTATAGAAACTTGCAGTAGTAGGCTGTCCTCTATGGACATTTGACAATTGTCTTCTCAAAAATTCTGAGGATTTCAGCAATGTGTACCTGAGAATTTGATTCAAATAATGATATCCTTGAAATGAAGCAATTTAAGTCTTATTAAACAAGTATAGAACGTCTTTCTTTGTAATTATATCTTAAACAATATAGTATAACAATGATTTATTTCTTGTTTTCTTGTGTTATAAGATTCTTTTGTACATAAATAGGAAGGATTTAAAAATGATAAACACAAATAACAAGTGTATTATGTAAAAGGCACATAAATCCACAGATTTTGATATCTTCATTAACACTGTAAGCCAAATTCTAGAAATACTGAAAAGTGGCTATATTTGAAAATTGGAAAAATGTCTTAATGGTTTTTTTACAGTATGAATTAATATGGAGAATTTATTATTAGAATAATAAATTACTTTCAAATGCAGATTTTTGTTTCAATAGCAAAATTTTATTTCTAAAAGCCTTCCAACAGGATCTCTGAATTTCATGACTCTAAATATGTAAAGCCATTTGTCAATTACAAGAAACAAAATCTTGCTTTTTAATATCAAGATGATGTCCAGTATAGGAAATTAGTTTGTACAAGCCTTTAACTAGTCTTACCCTTTAATGATATCTTGTTCATGTTCAAATATGTTCAGTATGTTAATATAATAGTTATCAATTACTAAGCTTTTCAGAGACATAAAATAATCTAACACATTGTAAGAGAAAATTGACAGTTGATATTTCCATTTCATCATAAGACACTCTGACTCACATGTGAAAACTGACACAAGTAGATACAATTAAGATGTATTATAATGTTGATTCTATCAATATTTCTGTCAAATACTTTGAAATGTAAAAGGAGTTCTAATGATTCATAGAATCTCTTATCTTACAGGTCTTAACAATGAAACTATACCTGAAATTTTCTTCAAATAGAATAATGGAATCTGTTGAAATAAAATAATATCAAGGCACATTGAAGGGTTCAGTGGCATATACATGTATGTATGTCTTCCTGTATATCTGGAGTGGTATAAATAAGATAATATTGGATGGAGGGCATAGAGCATTACTTCCTGTGACACAGTTTTTATGTGAAACAAGTCCTATTTTGCACCAACCGTAACTTCAGTGTCCTTTGTGGTTATCCCAATAAATCACTTCCAGAAGATGTCATGAACTTATTAGTAAGATTTTAAATCTCTCCTTCACCTGTACAACTTGGCAAATGCTAGCAGATCAAAAGGTCTTCATAGACTCAGCGTTCAGCTCCCATGTAACATATACCAAAGAGTGGAATCACAACAGGAGAGACTAGCTAACTCACAGTTAATAGAATAGATTGTATGTATGGGAGTTGATAATATTCATGAGTTTATGTTTTTTCTTAATTCCGTAATCATGAAATGAGCTATGGTGTATAGCAGAAGTATCTTACCAATGAGTTGCTGGGATTGTCCCTGTTTATTCTTTAATAATTTTTACCAACATGTTTGATAAGTTTATTTATAAACTTATCTGAAGTCTATAATCATTGCAAGTAAGATCTTTATTAGAGTGTTAACAATTTTTTCAAAGCTTCCATATCTTTTCAGGCTTTTTGTTAATGCTCTGAATGTTTCACAGCAGTACTTAATAAAATATTAACATTTCAGTGTGTGTGTGTGTGTGTGTGTGTGTGTGTACTCTGTGTGTGTGTACTCTGTGTGTGTGTAATTACAATTAGGAAACAGCTCTAAAACAAACGCTTCAAATAATTTTATTGATTATAATTTAGTGACTGTTAATTTCAATTTTTTTCATATTTCCAATACTTGCTTTACAACTACTTTAAGAATGCTCACAAAATCTAAAGGCTATTAATTAATATATTTCCTAGGAAACATTTTAATAAACAAGCAGTATAATATTAATAGCAGTAGTAATACTTGCGACTCAGTATGTACACTGTGTGCCTGATACCATCCTGAATATCTCATTATTACACTTCTGAGCCTTCTTGTTATATTTAAATAAATATTACTTTCATGCTTTAATATTCCATTTTCTAAACCACTGGTCCAGTAGAAACTCAAAAGAGAAAATAAATGCTATGCAGATTTTTAAAATATATGTTCATGCACATATATTTATATATTATATGTATCTTTTACATATATATTTGCCACACATCAACACATGCCCTTGTTGATTTGCTCTAAATATCTATGTATTCCTTATTTTGTATATTAAGACTTAATCCCTGATAGGATAATAATTAGGAAGTGACAGTTTGAGCCTGTGATTTTATTATGTTGGTTGAGCCCTTTTGGATAATATTGGTGCCCTCACTGTGTGGGTTGAAAGGGTGCCCATGTACCTCTGCTGTTACTTGTGGTGCTATGAGATGACAAGGCAATCCCCACTGTAAGCCTGAAAATGTCTATCAACATAGTGTCAACTGTCACCTCCATTTTGAAGCTTGCATCCTCCAGAACCACGGGAGACAAATACCTATTACGTATAAACAACCAAATTTACTGCATTTTATTATAACAGCCCTTAAAAACAGAATATATGTGTATTTGTATTTCAAAAGTAAGAGAGATAAGATACATGTCAGTTCAGGATATGAAAACCCACACTTCAATTTTATGCTCCTCCATCACCTATGCTTACAAAGCAGAATGATATAACTCTGTTTTTAAGGTTTCATAGAAAGATGACTGTGACACTATTTACTTTCCCTGCACCTCAAAGCAGAAAAACTCATTACATCATTTGCTAGCTATGTAATCGTGAATTTCGAATGTGAATTCAAATGAGTATTCATATAATGACATAACAATTTCATACCAGCCAGACTTTAATGTTTATAAAATATATACAAGCCATCTGGAAAATATTTTTGTTCATTTCAGGTGGTCTTCTTTAATCATATTTCAAGAATTCCTTTTCTTTATATTCATATCACCTAACTTGACCATGTGTTCCCTGATTGTACAGGTCTGTGTTATTCTTGTGAGAGTGAAGAATGGAAAGGGATGAAGAAGTTGGGACTGGCTCTAGAGAAAAAAGTACTGAAAAACCTATACTTTATTTCACAGAGAGTCCCTTAAGACAAGTGAATAAATAAGAATCTACAGATATTGTAGCTGTTAGCCCCCAGAACTGATGACTGAACATAAAAGATTGCAAATGAAGCAAATGAAGATTTGATTGTCCCCGCTCTAACTTTCTCAAATGACATAGAAGCTTGTATGTTCTGGGCACTGTTCCCAGAAGTAATGCCTCCTCTCCCAAATCCACAGACGCTCTTCTGGGAACAAGGAGGCAGCATGGCAATCCAGATGAGCTGACAGTGTGAGGCCATTCCTGGAAGCACAGCCTTCTGGAGCTGAGAATTCCAAGAAAAAAGAAACATGCAAAACTCATTCGGTTCTATTTCTCACATTTGGGTGTATTTTTAATCTCAGAGTTTAATAGTAAGCAGGAGGTAAAAGCTTACTTGTGGGTTTTGATCAACTCTAAATATTTTTTTTTTTGAAACTAGAGATGTTATGGTTGGGATAAGGGAGGCAGCTTACAACTAACTATTGTAAACAGTCACTTAGCAACTACCAGCAGATTACTCCTCGTTACACCTGCAGATGAATACCACAGTTCAGAATTCATGCTGTTAGTATAAGATACTTATTGACTGACAATCCAGTTGAGACTTCTTTATTATTATAAGGATTTGTATATTGTGGTGCTTTTACCTTGGGCTCATGAACTGCTAATTTTAAAAAGTGACTTCAACACACACACTGCAATTTCTTCCTCGTGTAGGACTTTGCCATTAAGTAGTTAACTGAAGAAGGGCCAAGCCTAGCACAAACAGAACTCTTCTGTACTCCAGAGCAATTTACTTTGGGGCAATTTCTGAACTTTCTAATTTATTATCCCATCTGAGATATAGAGAGAACCTATGGAAGTATGAGTGCCTTCATTTTCAAATAGAAGCACAAGCAATTCATTCAAGATCCACAAGATATAGCTGTTTGATTACAAGCTTTATTTCTGAAATATAACTTGGTGCTACATACAAGAGTCATGAAAATATTATACTGATAAAATACCTTATACTTTTTAAAGTTACACTGTGTATGCCACTTGCTATATGGAGGGTTCTTGCTGTAGTTTTAAATAAAAGATGAAGATTTTGAGTTCTTTCTCTGAAAACCCATCCATTCAATATATATTCAATCAGTAAGCATACAATAATAAAATTTGAATTTACAATTCATAAAGGTTTTATTCCTTTATGCATTGGATGCTTATAAAGGGTACGTCTTGCTAAACAAGGGTACGTAATGCTAAAAACAAATCAAGTATCATCTGATCCTTATCATAGCTATCATTCATAGTGCAAAGCCTACACTGCACTACTTCATGATTCAGTGGTTCTTCAGGCCCTGGTGTAACCTTCTGTTTACAGGTCCATCTCCTAATATTGTATCAGCGAGATCAGAGAAAAATGTCACATTCTATTAGTTTTCAAGTACATGGTTCCTGGCGCAAAACTGGATATATACTAAGTTTTCAGTGAATTCTTTATATACACAAAATATTCTTGATACATAAATACTTTGAAAAAATTAGAGTTCTGATATTGTATCAAATTTATATTTAATAAACAAAAGGAAATCGGTCTGAATATTGATCTTGACTTCAACACACATCTTGGATATTTTTTTCTTTTTATTACCAATTTTGTCCTTCAGTAACTCAATAAAAAATATTTAAGGACATTTACATATCATACTTACAGTCTTACATGTTTCTTTTATATGTCATTCAGTTCTTGTTTAGTGACCATTTATTAAAGATCATATTATAGTGTGGTAAGATAATGTAACTATACATGTTAACCATTTTTCCTGTATTTTTCACAATATTTATTAAAGGCCTGCATTTTAGGTGATTTTCTGGGACTACTTCCTTTTCTATTTCAGTATTCATTTTGGTTTTAAGCAACATCCACAGTACATTTATTAAAAGATGGTACAATCTGAGACTTTCTAAAATGAATCTTACTTGCCAGAAATAAAAAAAAAAACCTAAAAAGACACAAGATGGTGTCAACTCCATCGTGTACATCCAAGCAGAGTGGTCGCAGCCAGATGACATTGTTGCAAACAAAGAAAATGCACATTAGATATAATCCTGCCACTTCAAATACTTTACCTAGGACATATGTGTTTGTGTGTTGCTTGGACAGTATGTTAAGGCTTTGTGGAACATTTATTCCATCTACTGATCTGTCTTGCTGAATTTTATTGTGTACAATTCCCAGTACAAAAGAAAATAACTCCCTCCTTTCTTGTCATGATTATATTTGTCAGGCCCATTGTTCTATGTATTTACTGGTAACTGTCACTCAGATACAAAGATCTATATAGCTTCCAAATATTGATTTCTTGGTAAAGATTCTCCTACTGCCCTAGAAAATAAAATGTGTAAAAAAAAAATGTAATTGTGTGTTAGCAATGTTCTCTCTACGCTTTGTTGTACGGATCTAAAATACTGGTCATTGTTTCTTGTCATTTTGTTTTATTTTGTTGTGTTTGTCTTGTTTTGATATAAAAATAGTGGTATTAGCCTTTGATGAGTGAACTCTTTCTGAAAATACTTAAAGATTTAAGTGTCTACTAAACCCAGATAGGGAATCAATGATAGAAACATATAGATTCTTCCCCAGTGCAGTTTGATGAACTAATAAGTTTAATTAGGATAACTTATGAATAGTTTATGAGTATCTATATCACTGAAAAACCGTCAACTGGTTAAGTACCAAGAGATTTTATAGATCTTCTGTGAATAACAAGGCCTCATGACACCCTTTCTACTCTATGCCAGAAAATTTTAGGTCCAATATTATAGAGGTCTCCTGCAGGCAAAATCAGCTGCTTTGGAAGGTTCAAATCAGCAATGACCAAGGTATGTTGTAGAAAATAGCATTACCAATACTCCATCCCTTTCTCTGGATCTTACATTGTTTCCCCCTTCTTCAGTTTCCTATCCCTTTTTTTGTGATAGCCCTAAGAAAAGGACGTATATATGTACTATTCAATGCTGATTACTCAATAGTCAAATATTTTCAGTACTTTGACATTCAAGGCAGTCAAGAAGTTTCTTTCACAAAGTGTGACTGTAGAAATAATATACTGGCATAAAAGTAAATATTTAAAGGAAAATTTGACTGGCACATAAATTCCATTTAGCAAAACAGTCATTTTTAGTTTTGGTTTTGTTTTCCATGACACCCGATGAACTCCTCAGCCTTCTGCGTTTGACTGGGATTACACTACTAGGTATAAATTCCCTCCCCTGGGACAAGCCTTAAATCCAATCAGCAAGCAGATGTTTGCACCCATTACAATCATGGCAATATAACTCTAGCAGGTGCATGATTGCTGACATGTTGGTTGTGTAGCTTCCAGATCCACAGCTGAATGGTAGTACTGTTGTTGAAAATGCTCCTCCAGCAGTCTTTCAGCATTGATAGCAGAATGGAAGCTTTCAGTTAAATTCCAGATTGTTTTGTCCGTCTCACAGAATCAAAGTATACAGCATCTTAGCAATAGTGTCTTAGAGTGTAATTCTGGTCAAAAAGCAGGTGTGGCAACAACCTGGATTGTTGCAAGCCTCATGGATTTTTCTAGACACAACTCATCAGAAGGTGGACCACCCCTGTCATTGATATTTCATTTAATAACCTTATAGCTTCTGGAATCATCTTTGCACACACACCAGACACTTTGATTAAAACTCATTAACAACTGTTTGACCATTTACATGTGCAGACTGTTGGAAGTTTTCTCATCAACGTTGTTGTGTCTCCTATACAACCACACCAAGTTCCTAAGAACTTCACAGGTATGCCTGTCCTTGCACTCTCTATGAACTAATTTCCCAGTTTTACTCCTTTAGGTGGTACGTTTATATGTTCATTCAGATACTCTTCTTGATCAATAAAACACCCAAGTGATCCTGTATATTCAGATATTTTGTTTTTATATTTAATCTGGAGCATAAGCCAAAACCAGGGGCCTCTAAGTGGGATTATTCAGTAAGATGCCTCATTAAGGGAGTAAGGAAAGCATATTCCAGGTAAAAACGAAAGTAATAAAGCAGACAGCTAGGGTCAGACAAGGATTTATGGTGAGTGGGAAAATAGATGTGGGGTCAGATGACAGTGGAATTTTTGTATTCGTGTATGGATTTAAAAGGAGAAAGTGAACTGAGTATTAACACCCATCTGTCTTGACTGGACCTCTTGGTGACAATAAAGAAGTACCTCACACTCTGCCACTAGGCCTTCTAGTTGAAGATGGAAGTTCTGCCATCCAGGGTAGCTAAAAGAAATTTTTTCTATCTCAAAAACATAAATAATAACTGTTAATGTTGATGTGGGGAAGGGAAATTTTATACATTCTTAGCAGGGATAAGTAAGACTAGAAAAATTGGGAAACAGTGTAGAGATATCTCAAAACCCTATAAAAGGAAGACTATGAATCCAGAAATCATGCCTCTGGAGATTCATGTAAAGCAAATCAGTATGTCGTAAGTGTGTTCATACTCATAAAGATCATTGCAGTGCTGTTCAAGATAACTAAATTACAGAATCAAAATGACTTTGTCCATCAGTGGATAAATTGACATAAAAGATGTGGCAACATGGGAAGAAAGAAATCTGTTCTTTGTTGCTTCCTGGGTGAACATGAAGAACATTTGTTCTAAGTAATAAATAATATACAGAAAGATATACATGTGGTATTCTTAATCACACGTGTTATCTCAAGATATCATGGAAGTAGACAATAGAATTCTATAGGAGCCTGCAAACTGAGAGGCTATTATGTTAAACTGTACAAAGTTTCAGAAAGAACCAAGAAATAAGATCAAGATTCACTTAAGAAAGGGTGACTATAATGGATGATAACATATTAGATATTCTAACCTAAATAAAAGTAAATTTGGAAATTTCAACAACAAATCTGTTTAGTAAATAAAGTGATAAATATGTTAATTATCTTGATTTAATTATTCCACATTGTACATACATGTCAAAACACCACAAAATATCTCAAGCTGTAATTGTGCTGATAGCCGCTTTCTGCTAAAAGTCGGCCCCCAACAATTGAACAGACATTTTTAAATAAAACTTTAACATAAATATCTTCTTCCCTCCTCCTGTGAAAATGCTATAATTGTCTTTATACATGTTATTAGCATTTACCGTTACTGAAAATTTACGACACGCTAGTGTCAATAGAAATGTCCTTCAACATTATTTTAAATAATGTTTTTCTATTAACATTAAAACCTATAATAAACTCCTCACATATATATTTATAATATGGTAATTACATAACACAGAATAATGATCTCTGTTTTCATTAACTGTTGTTCAATGTATATTTGCATAGGTCATATTTTCTTAATTATGACCTGTCTTTATAGTGTCTTTATAGTCTTTATAGTGTTTTTTATATGTGTGTTTTCAGGGTTCATCATTTGGTATTGTGTAATAAATTCATGAGTTCTAACTTCTACATCCATCTTTGAATGGGTGCCCAGGATTCAAACTTAGGTCTTGTTCTTAGGTGAAAAGTTATTTCACCCACTGAATCAATCATCTGTCCAGCCCGACATTGCTTCTTAACCAGGAAGTCATTGACCCATAGGTTGTCACACAACCCAGTGTGATAGTCACAAAAATTTGTCAAGATGCACCAACTAAAATTTGATTCAAAATCATTATATGTGTGTGTGTTTGTGTAAAACCTGAGATGTTTCTTGAGACACGTAAGCTTATAATGTTGTATAACTTCACCCAGTCTTTGTTATAAACACACAGTAGGAGGTGCACTTTGGTATTTTTTGTTTGTTTGTTTATTTGGTTGTTTCAATTAGTTTTTATTATTAGCTTTATATTAGTCATTCAATTCATTTACATCTCAAAGAATATTCTCTTTCCTGATTACCCCTCCACAACTTCCCCATCCCATCAGTCCTCTTTCTCCTCCCCTTTGCCTCTATAAGGATGCTTTCTCACCCACCCACACACCCACTACTGCCCCACCACTCCAGAATCCACATATGCTGGGGCATCAAACCTCCACCAGACCAAAGGTCTCTCCCCGCACACATTGATGTCAGACAAGGCCATCTTCTGCTACATAGGTATTTGGAGCCATGGATCCCTCTCTGTACATGCCTTGGTTGGTGGTCTAGTCCCTAGGAGCACTGGGTGATCCAGCCAGCCAACATTGTTCTTCTTATGGTGTTGCAAATCCCCTTAGCTCCTCCAGTCCTGTTAGCCCCCCCACCCCCACTCCACCTGAGTCCCCAAGCTCAGGCCCATGGTTGGCTGTGAGCATCTGCATCTACATTAGTCAGGTGCTGGCATAACCTCCCAGTGAACAGCCACACCAGGTTTCTGTCAGCAAGCACCCCTTGGCAATTTTTTGTCCCTGTCTTTCCTGTTCCTGACAGGAACATTTCTGGGTTAAAAATTTTGAGATGCATGGGTGTCCCCATCCTTCAACTGATTCAATGCAATTCCCATTAAAATTCCAACTCAGTTCTTTACAGAGTTAGAAGGAGCAATTCTCAAATTCATATGGAAAAACAAAAGAAAACAAAACAAAACAAAAAACAGGATAGCAAAAATTATTCTCAACAATAAAACAACTTCTGGGGGGATCACCATGCTTGAACTCAAGCTGTACTATAGAGCAATAGTGATAAAAACCACATAGTATTGGTACAGAGTCAGGCCAGAAATAAATCCACACATCTATAATCACATGATCTTTGACAAAGACAGAGGTGCACTTTGAATTGCATGTGTTCTTAAGCCGGAGAACATTCACATATGATACCTAAAACAAGTTAGTTCAGGTCCAAAACTGCAGTTTGTCATGAATTTCCATGAATTGAAGATTTTGAAATTGGACAAAAGTTCATGCTCTTAAAATGACATAAGTATAGAAAAGAAATTTATCATTTGCCTGCTCTCATTCTCTGGCATGTGCCTAATTAGTATGAATTTTATATTGTACTAAAATTGAATGCTTGACTTGGAAATTGCTGTTGGAATTATTTGAATTTCATGAAAAACTTTTTTTAAAAAATTGTCTTGAAATTTGGGGAGAATTTTCATTCTCTAAATGACCTTAAGTATACATTAACAGTTAGCATTATTACTGTTTATGCATGTGACATGATTGCAATAGTTAGATGTGTCAAAACAATTGGCGTTAATATAAGGAGGTCCAATGAGAAGCTCTTGCTTTTTATTAATTTTCTTCTGGTTGTTGTTTTGTTTTTGTCTAGTGTTGTTGTTGCTGGTTTTTGCTTTTTGTTTGTTTGTTTGGTTTTTTTTTTTTTTTTTGGTTGAATTGTTGGTTGATTCTTTACTTTTTTAGTCTGTTGGTTTGTTTGTTCAGTTGGTTGATTTTGGGTTTTGGGTTTTGTGATTTGACTTATTCTTTCCTGTCTGCTCCTCTTGGAGATATTGATGGTGTCCCTGCTGCTACCACAGTTTCTGATAATTATAACCCAGATTTTTGTCTTCTCAAATTATACCAAGGAACTCCTATTATTATCATACATGTCCCTGGTAAATAACAGTTTATTAAAGTCATGTTGCCATAAAACTTAATCTAGTCACTAGAGAAAATTCTATACTATTCAGACTCCTGAGTACAATTTAGAATCTGTACTTGGGGATAAGAAATATTGACGAACATTGTAAACTTGTGCACATTACAAAGATATCATGAAGTTAGGCTAGGCAGTTGTGGCACACCCATTTCATTCCAGCACTCTTGAGACAGAAGCAGGTGTAGCTCAGATTTCCAGGATAGCCAGGGCTATACAGTGAAATCCTATTTCAAGAGGACAATGATGATGGTGACAACACTAATATTAGTTAAAAAAAAAAAAACAAACTAGCCAATGCTGTTGGTTAAAGATTCACTTAAGTATGTTAGATTGAAAAAACTCATTATCACGGCATTATAATTACATTCTACATTTTAGAACTTTGAAGATCTTTGGAAAATTATTCTTGCCACAGTTACTAATTGTACAACATAATGGTTTCATTATAACATCTCTCTATCTACTTCCTGACCATGGATAAAAATAGGACCAGATCTTCTGATGATGGACTGTACTCTCAAATTGTAAGCCAAAATAAACCCTTCTTTCCTTAAATTAAATTTCTCAGGTATTATGCTATGGCAAGACAAGCTACAAGGACAGTATAAGCACTTAACACTTTCTAAATGACTCCTCAGATCTGTCTTTTTAATATAATTTAGAAATTGAAAGAAAATTTCCTTTATGTCCTCCATGATCAGGCATGAGACATGCCCATAACAGTACATGGATAATTGTTCATTGATTTCTAGTTTGCTTCCCTTAGGAACTTGAGAAGGTAGACTTATGAAGAGTCATATAAAATGATATACATTTTAACTCATCTTTTATATTAATGATCAATGAAACCTTAACTTACGAACTAAAACTATTAAAGCTTTAATCCATGGCCTTCAGCTGTATAGAAAACTTTCGTAATTGAGAGAAAGAATTGTTTCTAACTCTTTTGATTAACCGCTAAGACAAGACTTGAAACTTTTACTTGTCAGTGTTTTCATTTTCATCTAAATAATCTGTGTTTAGAAAGCATTGGTCAGAAAGAAAAATTTTGATGAAAGCGTCCATATACACAGTTACCTGAAATGTAATCAGCAGTTCGAAATAACCCAAATATTATGTGTGATACTACTTTTGGTGTATCCATTATGTTTAACAGGTGTATATTAAAAATGAGGGCCAGGGGCAAAATTCTGTAGAGTATACATAACCTGGAAAAGATATACAATAAAATAATACAGTGAAAATCACACTGTGTGGTATAAATCTCTTATGCTGAAATGTTTCCAAATACAAAATATACAAAATATACTGGTACTTACATCTCAAAAGCAGAATGCAAGAATTCAGAACTCATAAACTTGGAGAAGAGTGGAATTTGTATTTATTTTACCAAATCAAGAAAGGTATTAACCAGAAACAATACTCTGGGGGAGAAATTGGCCATAACTTTGACCTACATAAGTTAGTCAGATGTTCTTAGGCAAATGCTCTTATGCAACTGTGGAAACATAGTCAGCATACTGTAAAAATACCAAAAAAAATCTCAAGGAAGTTAAGATTTTTTGAGTTATTAGATGCAGTCATTAGCAATATCCAGAAGTATTCTGACAGCTTTCACTACAGTTTCCTTTTCTTTTGTTTAAAAAAAGAAATCCCACTCTAGGAAAATGCATTCAGCTAGGTTATAATTAAGGAGGCTGTCAAAAGGTATTATGGATCATCAGCAGCTTACAATCCTAATGTAGGCAAAGAGGAGCAGTAACACTCTTCTCTGTCTAATCGGGTCAAAGTGATGGCAGCTTTAATTAAAGTTATTGTCATGACATTGCGTAAAGCCTGGAGTAGTGTACCATGTCAGATGTTTGTTCTTGCCTTTTTAACTTTAACCTTATTGAGGAAGTGAAAATGTTTTGATTCATAAATTGGCAAGCATCTAATAATATGTGTTGGAAGAATACCTTTGTGTCTATTTACCAATTGTATCAGAATAATAAAAGTCTGACAGGCTTCTGAAGTTATCAAATGGTGGAATTATATGAAATATAATCATATCTTGATACATAAAGTTCAGAACAATTAAATACATGAAGAAAGAAATTTCACCAAAAGTAACAGCTATTTTCATTAGAAAATGATCTTTTTTCTCAAAATGTCAGATAATTGATTATAAAGATGATTTTCCTTTATTACTGAAGGAATTAAACTTAGGGGAACATTTATCATTTAAATACTCTCTAACCATATACTGCTCTTACATACATAT
This sequence comes from Arvicanthis niloticus, assembly GCF_011762505.2. Classification (NCBI taxonomy): domain Eukaryota; kingdom Metazoa; phylum Chordata; class Mammalia; order Rodentia; family Muridae; genus Arvicanthis; species Arvicanthis niloticus. The sequence continues at coordinate 60,598,493 of NC_047664.1, read as the reverse complement.
CTCAGATGATACATGACATTCAACAAAGTCTAACAATAATGAGTATGGTTTATATGCAATAAATGTTCTTTTAATTGAGAAAATTATTCATAATTTTGAATTATTTTTAGATAGATTAATCAGATACATTTTTATACATTCACTGTCCCTGCACAAATTTTTTTAGGGGCAAGATATTGAGACTGGAGTAAGAAGCTTATCTCAGGATAGATCAACCCAGCTTCTCACACAATAAATTCTATTTAGCCCTTTTAAAAATCCATTATTTAAAAATAAATAGTGTTTGTCTTATGGTGGTAATTTATTCACTTGATATATGTTAATTTTTCAGGAAATTATGCTCAACCCTTTAAGGAAACAGTTCTTGTTACAAACTGACTTTCAGGTCATAGCATATGCAGCTTAAGATAATAAGGCTAGCAATTACTTTTCTATTTTGACACACTAGTCAGAGAGCATTGTGTTGCATTTAATGAAGCAGGCCATTTCTGCCTTTAGGACTTACACAGACAGAACTTTTTTAAGGTGGCTTAACTGTTCATTATATCCAAGTGATCAATCAGAGTGACCGAGGAGTTCAGGAAAATCTATTTCCTTTTCCTGGCAGCATTACCCCCACCTTTTTTTTTATTATTATTTTTCTGCACTTAGGTATCCAGAGAGATTTTTTTTTCTTTCTCGTGAAGATTCTGGTCTTACTTCTGCACAATAGTTAAAGAATGAGTATCCCATGATCATGTGCACAGAACAAGGATGCAAGAAATCCGAAAAGATGTTATAATAATTTTTTCAACTGTTTCCCGTAAGCTTTAATCACTGTTGACCCTTGACCCTATCTAAACTCTCAAAGGTCCCAAGAGAAACACTCCATATCCTCAGTACCTGAAGGTTATATTTAATATTTCACTTCATAGGAACTTGACAAATGTTTATTAAACTGAAAGCCTCTATCCATTCACAAGCTTCAGAACAGTTAGGTTATTTCCATTTCTAAGCCATTGTCCATTAACAATAATAAGCTTGACTGAGCAACTATCAGTGTAGTAGGATATTGAGTCTGGTGAGTACATGGCAAGGAGTAGGATAGCTAAGTCCTATGGTAGACTTATCTTTTTGCTTTCTAAGAACATTTCACATTGATTTCCAGAGAAATACCAATATGTAATCCCAGCAACAGTGAATGAAGTTTCCATTTTCTGTACCTACCTTCTAGCATTTTTTTCTTGGTTGTTTTGTTGACCTATGCCATTCTGACTACAATGACATAAAAATCTACACGTTGTTTTGAATAGTCTTCCCCACCCAGCAAAAGAGCCTCAAATGGGTCTCCATTACCAAAGGGTCAGACCAAAAATGTGATAGTGTGCAAAACAAAACTCCATGGGAGGAAGACACTGAAATTCTGAGCGAGGGGTAAATAAATAAACAAACTTGGTACATCTTTAAAGTTTTCCCAATAAAATCTAAACATTTTAGTCCAGTTAAGGAAAACCAGAAAATATGGTCAATTCTATAGTTAATACTACATGTCAAAATTTCATCAACAAATAAATAAATATTTAGAATTGATTTTATAATGAACTTTTAATAAAGAAAAAACAGACATTTTAAAATTCCTATCCCTGTGAGATGTATCAACAGGTAAAAGCATTTGCCTCCAAATCTGATGACCTAAATTCAATCCTTAGTATCCATATAATAGGAGAGAATTAACTCCAGTAAGCTGTCTTTCAATCTCCACAGATATACTATGAGTCACACCCACATCCGTCACTCTTTCACACATATGCACTCAATAAATCAAAGAGATAAAATGTAATTTAAGAAAAACATCTCCCAGCCTATAAGGCAAGAACTGCTATGTAACAAAATAGGCATTCAAGGAGTAAAGGAAGAATATCTTTTAAACGTAGCATCTAATTACCATGCATTGAATCTCTACATAATGTAACTATAATGACCTAGGTATTATTGACTTAGGATCTTTGTAGAGAGATTGGTAACAGCACTTTATCATGCTAACCAGGGATAGTAAGATGGTCGGTTTTTCTAATGACCCTACTAAAAATGGACTTTACTCTCTAACTTCAAGTTAAGTATACTGGCTTGGTTCTCAGCAGTACCATACACTGTCATAACCTTCTGATTGAGCATTTTATTCATAAGGCTCCTGCAGCTCCAGGATCTCATCCTTCTAGGGTTATTTTTAGGTTCTTTGCCATCCTCGGTGTCCTGCCTTAGGAGCTCTCACACACTGAAGTTGATATCCACAGTTCATTTACCTCTTTACTCAGACGAAATGTGAACAAAACTAAGATATGGCAAATGTTTTTAATTCCAACTCTTTGTATTAAGGAAACATCAGAATTCAATCTTTGTGTGGTTCTTTTGTCAAAAGAATTTGTCTCTCTTAAATTCTACAACCCATTGCCATTGTCCACTTGATTCCTCACTCATGGTGGTTTTCCTAAAGAAAGCACTTTGTTCACATTCTACACTATAACACCACCATGTGAAAACCCTCACAAATTGCATGTATTCCTACATGCCACAAGCAGGTAGGGATTGCTAAAGCCTTGACATTGTGATATTATCAGTCGGCAAGTCAGCGGTTTCTACCTCCAGGGATCTGCAGGCAAGTTTGAAGAACACAAAACAAGGGCTGGTAAGATTTTCTCAAAATGAAAAAAAAAAAAAAAGAGTGGCTAGTATGGCAGTTTATATTATCACATCCCTGCATACCATAAAAGAATCAAAAATTAATCAAAGAAAGTAGGGATACTTTTTGGGGGGAAGTCATAATGAAATGAAAAGTAGAAAATTAATATAAAGTTGCAAGACAAATGTAGACACCAATGTTCTACAAAAAAAAAAAAAAATGGATATACATGGAAAAATAGAATGCTAGTTGGTTTGATTTAACCAGTACAAAGGAAGCAGTGATGATGTCTGGATAAATAGACTCTTTTGGAAGTGTATTGGTGCCTTTAAAGAAGAGAAAATCAGAATCTATTTCCCCACTGATTGTTCTACCTATCCTGTGTGTGTGTGTTGGGGGTGGGGGGGATGTGCAGTGATATGAAAAAGACTGACGACTACCATAGTGATATAAACCAGAGATGACAATGATTAAGTGAATTACAGGGAATAGGATGAAAGATGTTAAGAGAAGTAAGTAGATTCTTAATGAGTAAGCATCAAAATTAACTTGCATCGGGACACCTTGAATTCTGGAGAGATAAATTGATTCACAGAAGTGCCTAGGCTTCTGAGTAGTACACAGAGATAAATCAAGAAGTGTAACATTCACTGAGAAAGAGAATGCAAAAGAAGAATCGGGTGTGAGTCAAAATATCCAAAGTCAACAATTATTTAATAACAATTGTATACATGCTCATATAAGACATTTTAAGATGTTAATGCTTGCAACCTTTCCTGTGCCTTGTTGGAGCTTACCCTCCAACAAAGGTTGTAGGTGACAATTCTGTTAGAGTCCCAGCAAAACAGCACCTAGCTGATGCCAGGTCTACGCAGTTTCCATGTTAATAGTGCTGTGGGGCACTTCTCAGGTACCAGCTGTGTCAAATCAAGAGAGTTGAAATGTGAACTGCCCTGTGTGGGAGGACTAGGCCTGGAGCTAAGCATGACAGACTTTTGTTTTACAGGTTCTTCCACAGGGTTACCCAAAAATACTATTATAGGCTAGTGAGGCAATTTTTCTAATAAGAACAATTTTCTCACTATATTAATTACATTTCTCAGTACTGTTACTAGTCCTTGACAAAGAGAAACGTAGGCACTGTTTATTTTGATTTTTAAATTAAGCAGTGGGAAATCCACTATAGTAGGAAGACTTGAGAAAAGAAACCTGAGGCCATACAAAAGAGCAAGGATGGAAAATGGGAACAGACTACCAAACCTCATAACCTGACCACAGTGATTCACTTTCTCCATCAACTCTCCTCAGCCTAAAGATGTTATTACCTTGCAAAACACCTTCAGCGCATAGAGATTAAGGACTCAACATGGAACTATAGGAGACATTTTACATTGCAGCCACAATACATATCAAGTCACTAGCTTGGAAATTAATGCTTGTGCTTCCTCATGTGGCTTACTCTTCTACCTCCTTTTTGCTCTGCAAAGTTATACTACCTAATGAAGAAATAGTGTATAAAAACAACTAGTTCTTAAATAGATGTATAAGTGTGTCATTATATTTGAGTGCCAAGATTAGTCTTTGCCTATACTAGTAGATAGTAGAAAATCAACGCTTGTGGAGATGTGATGATCCCTGGAACATACTTACATCACAATTACTTAGCCTTCTTACTTAGAGTTAATTGGGAAAAAATCAGATAAGAAGTGAAGCATGTGGACTCATGGCAACTGTGATGTTGACAGACTTGTACAAGGATTACAATAAGAAGTTAGTACTGACCTCAGTTACTTTAACTGCAATAGAATGCTTGTAAGAGGAAAACAATGTTATGAGACTGTTTCTCTTCCATTCAGAAAAATCCTGAAAGTGATACTTTACACAGTAAGCAGGCTTTTAGGAAGTTTTATGGCAGAAGTAGCTTTTGACTCTAACAAAAATCAAATTAACTTCTTCCTCTAATTGCGATAGAATCCCAAAATTCTAAACAGAGATGTAAAGTGACTATGAAATGAAAGGTGATCATCACTAACAGGAAATGGTAAAAACACAAAACAGTATGTTTGATCTGGAGCATAGTAAGTAGTTCTGCATAGTGACATGACTTTGCATCACATACATTAGTGTAGTACATAACACATCTAGAAGGCAGAAGTACATGTACTGAATGGAAACCAACTATCTCTACTAAATTAATGCACCATGCTCAGTGTGTACTTGAAATCAACAAAAAGAAGATATAGGCATTCCTTTCAGCTTTGTGATGGAAAAAAAACTTAGCTCTAGTTTGATTATAGCCTATAATTAGCAAACATTAATAGTGTACCAAAATATATCTCTTTGAAATCATAGTCCCATTGAAAGTGGCTGAAGAAAATGCAGTGGACAATAGGTCATGTATTGGATAGTACCTCCTAGTGTGCACTCTTTTTTGTGTGATATAATTTAAGGGAAGAATGATCTAAGGTCTTATCCACAGTCTTTTTTCTCTATCTCTCTCTTGCTTTTCCTACAAGAAGTGATTATTCTAGGAACATATGTCAGGCTTCAGAAATCTTTGTTACAAATTCAAAGATAATCTATAAAAAGATATAGTGAAATGAATTCTGCTTATGACATGCTCTATGTAAGAAAGAAGTCTTGAAATCTCAGTCGATCATTTGCTCTTACTAATATCTGATTGTTCTTTGTGCTTGTAGCTCTGCAATGGTAACCACTCTATTTAGCTCTTGATAATTTTCAGTGTGAGTCAGTCTTTTTTGGCAGTATCTGTGCTGTATATATACCTATTATTTTAATATGCCTTCATGACAAAACATCCAGGGATATATTTTAGATCAAGTTTACTATATTTTTGTCTTTATAAGATAGTAATTATGAAACTTTCAAAAATTTACCTTTTAAGTGTTCTGTTTATATTTAGAACATGAAACTTAGTTCTCCATATATTAATCAGAAATTAAGGTTGTTTTTTATTTTACTGCCATAGGGGTTAAATCATGTAAAGTTTTAAATAATCAATGTCATGTTTTTAAGTTAGTGTCTGGGATATAAGAATACCTTATATTAATTATTCATATGTAAGTTATTCCTGTGGAATTTGATATGTGAATAATGAAAATAGTCTCTAATTTATGAATTTTTTAGAGTGCTACAAGTTGCTACATATTTATTATAAAGCATACTATGACTTTAAAAGTTGCTGATTTTCTAGGCAAGCTTGCAAATACAAAACTCTTTCAAGACAGTGAGCAGCAATAGCAGAGGGGCTCAGCTTCTAGTCAGCCACACATAATCAGCAGGGGGATCCCCAGTACTTTGCAGTGCACTGTGATTCTAGGCTGTGAGGTTTTGCAAGTTCAAGTGCAATAAATAAAATTTGAAACTCCAATATTTTTAAATTATGATAAACTTATCAAGAGACAACAATATTGAAAGTAAAAGCACATACAAATGTGTACCAAAAGTGTAAATGAACAATTAGCTTCATCTTTAATTAGACTCTAACTTGACCAAATACACTGAGTATTAAATAGGTATAAATATACAAACAATAGATAGATGATTCATATAAATAGTTAGGTAGATAATAGACAGATGATAAATAGATAATAGATAGATAGATAGATAGATAGATAGATAGTAGATAAACAGATAGCTGATGATAAATGATAGTTAGATGATAGAAAAAATGATAGATAAATAGATAGATAGATAGATAAAAGTTAAATAGAAGATAGGCAGAGTTATGTTGAATTATTAAATCCCTTAACATTCTGACTTTTAAGTGTTCCTATATTTTTCATGTACCCCAAGGAAATGAATCATATACCTTCTTAAGATATCCACTTCAGTGGGACTGCTAATCAAGTCAAATAATTTCTTGGTTTTCTTCCAAGAAGAGCTCTTACCATTTTAAGAACATTACTTAAATCATCTACTTGCAAATTGTAGCTCACACATACTAGTAATAGAATTCCATGTTGAAAAAACTTCCATATGCAAGTTTTATGTCTTAACATTATCCTATACCAAAAGACATACTTTACTCTTAACTTTTTCTAATTGGTAGGTGCATACAGAAAGGTATTAAATATTTAATGTACTAGAGTTTCATTAAATTTCCATGACTTCAAACCTTTATACATATTATTCTCTCTTCTTACAATATTTTAACAAATTTCTTTAAAATTCAGCTCAAATATCACTTCCTTTTGAACCCATATTCAAATTTATAAGTAAAATTCAAAACAATTTTAAAGTCCTGTTCCATCATCCCTAAATACAATAACCTTTTTTTACTAAACACATCAAAACATAAAATCATGACAAAAATATCCCTTTATTAAAATGCCATTGCTTTGTTTACTATTGACATTAGAATCATGTGACTATTGTAATGGATTATTTCAAATTGCCATCTTATACCAGAAATTATTGTGTCACAGTCATGGAATGTAGAAACTAACGTTCACTTAGTCCATCAAAGTTTTAGCCACACTTCTAAATGTTCTAGTGGCAAATATACCTCCTACCTTTTCTCTGTCTGGTGACTTTGACCATTGCCTCAGTCCTAGCTTCAAGTCCAACATTTTCAAAATCCTCTCTGCTCCATTTCTCAATTTCTTCTTTGTGTGTGACAGCAACTCTTTGCTGCATAATTTTATATTGATTTTTATTTAATTGAAGGCCCACTTAATTCCAGATGGTCTTTCCTTCTCATGGTGCCTCACCTAATTCCATCTTCAAAGCCTTTGTTTTATTAAATTTGCTGTTTCCTTTGATTACAATTATTTTCTACTATTTTAGCATCATGCCATCTACTTCATCAAGTGTTCCCAAAATTGTGACATAGATTAAAACTTGCACTTACAGTCTGAATGATATATCTTTTATTGGCCTTTTAAGAAATTATAATTACTAAAGCCAAAATATCCCATGTATTTTACTTCTGAATCTTCATTCTTTTGTTTCATAATATAGAACACAGCTTATATAAAATGAGAATATTTTGATGCAACTATGAAGTAGAGAAAAAGTTGTCACTGCATGCCTCTTGAAAAAATAAACAATGGGAGGAAAGGAGGAAGAATGATAGAGGAAAGAAGGTGAAAAGTAATGGAAAATGATTGCATCTTAAGATTTACTCTTTTGATTGTAGTTTCATCACATAGTTTGACCTGGTATGTTAACAAGAAAATAGAAGCCCTCAACAGATGTGAAAGCTGGAAGCAGTAGACATCTATAAAATGCTGCACAGCAGACCAATATGGTTTTTCTCCAAACACACAAGCATTATTCTCAAAAGTAGATGATATTCGAAGACATACAACAACATGCTATAAATTAAATAAACAGAAATAGCACAAAAATCTATTCTGTAGACACAATGATTCTAAATTAGACGCCTACAACAATAAAAACTGAGCATATATACATATAGAAAATTATCATTTTATTATATTTCAATAATTATATCAAAGTATATATATCACAGAGAAACTGTAAAATAAAGCAGATTTTCAACATAAAAATGTAGAAGATATTAGAAAAAAACACTAGTTAAAATGGCTATTTATAAATACCATACATTAAAAATAATAACCCATGTCAATATACTTTTGTCAAAAGCTCAGATCAGAATATACTGTATGAAAATATTTTTTCAAATAAAATTTCAAGGTTGGTTTATTATGCAAAAGCTATAAATGTGATATTCCATATTAATAATAAAACCACAAAGCCATATAGTTCACCTCAACAAATGCAAGAAAAAGCATTGTAGATTGATTGCACACAACATGCACAGACACACACACACATACACACACTCACACAAAAGCTAACGCAGCATAAAATCTCAATGAAGGAATTATTACTATAAATAGTCTTTTCTAAGTTCAGGTAATGATACTTCTACTGAACATTTCTCTACAAGGAAGATAAGTAGACACTCAGATTAAAAATGAAAAAGTAAAATTTCCTCTTCGAGCATTCATTACTCATATGATATTATAATTCTTAGTAGAAAACTTGTTAAAATTAATAAAAGTATCATGGCAGTATGCACCATATGAACAGTATTATTTCTTTATTGTAGTAATGAACAAGTGAATCTAAGAAAACTTTTCTACTTGAAATATAATTGTAAAGAAGTTTATTTCTTTTGTAAATTTTTCAGACTTGTAGCCTGAAAAACTACAATAGGTGATTTAAGTCAATTACAACAAATGTGGAAATATAAATAAATAGTTTTGAGTTTACAGACTTGGTTCTCTTCAAAATTGTGCCTCTTTCCTAAAATTGAAATGGTTATATAAAGCTTACATGGAGACATAGGAATCCTAACAACCAAAACCACATAATTTTATTTTATTTATGTTTTAGTTTTTAATGCAGAACATTTATTTTATGAGTGATTATTTAAATACTCCAGATGAACTGGGTGCTTCAAGAGCTGCACTTGGGGGTTTGGGTGCTAGTTCTTCATGGATTTCATGTCTGAGAATGCAATAGACAATTTTTAACTACCTCATTTGACTGGTCCTGGTAGTGTTTAGTCGCTTACCCTTCACACTCCTATTATACTTTTTCTCACACTTGAGAGAATAGCCACATTTCTCATGGGTCAACTTTCCAATGTATTTTGTATTTTCATGTATTTTGTTCTTCTGTTATCTTGGTTCAATGGCCAAGGTCAAAGAGACTGAAAGGGGTGCTGCTTCTTTTATTCCATCCTAAAATATACTTTAAATAAATTTAAAATAACAAAGTAGTAGTATTCACTTTCTGATTTCCAAGCCTATTCCCAATAGAATGGTAATAAAAGTACATTTTTTAAATTATTATTTTCTTGAAAATTTTGTGCAATATAAAATACATCTTAAAAATATCTACACCTCATTCCTTCCTAACATTATCCCAGACTATTCTATTCCAACACAGTTTCCTCTACATATACATCATTTATTATTATTATTATTATTATTATTATTATTATTATTAATTTTTATTATAACACTTTGAATCCTATTAGTGCTCTTTATATTTACTTAGTTAGATGGTCACATCTATGGGAGCCTGGTCAACCTATGAGTGTCCACTTCTTACCCACAAAAAGATACTTTCCCTCCCTCAGCAAGCTATCAACTACAAATAGCTTTTTGTCTAGGAATGGGGTTTCAAGAGGCCTTCCTTCTTCCATGCTCAGATTTTAAAATGGTTTGATGTTGTGCAGGTCCTCTGTAGGTACCCACAGCTGCTATGAATTCATGTGAGTAACAGCCATATAATATCCAGAGATTAGAATAGATTTCATATCATTCCTCAATTGTCTCACTCTTTCTGTACCTTTTCCCAGGACAGACCCTGAGCCTTGCCATTGTGGGGAATGAGGTTGATATACATGTTTTTTCTATGATTATGGACACTGTTCACCTTATTGTCAACATTTTGAAGATTATAAGCCTCATTATTATTCAAGAAACATTGCAATAAGAAGCATCTTTTACCAGGTTGAGGGTAACACACATCTATGAATAGAAATGTAAGCTCTATTTAGAAGGTGGCTTGACAACATAACTATTAATCAAAACAACACCAGTAGAGTATTTCCTGGGGACTATAAATTATCTAGTCATTTTTTTAACCATGTTTAGTTTACAGAACTGGGTATGGATTGACTCCTCTGGATCAGGTCTGAAGTTCAATCAAGAGAGTGAAAGGTTACCTCCATTTAAAAAAATGGCACAATTGTGCAATTGAAACATTTTTCCTAGTAGGTCTGTACTGTGAGTCAAAAACATGGCTTATTTTTCTTCTCTTGATTAAAAGTCAGACTTCTATTTTTACCCCGTTTATAGCACATTCCGCAAGACTTTGGCAAAGCATCTATGACCACAACTGGTTCTTGGATCAGTGGTAATGAGAAGAAGACTTAGGTGCCAATTTTGGACAATAAGTTTGGCTTTCTGGCATTTCTGAAAAAAATTTCAAACTCTGTCTTTTTATTTCAGCTCTTGTTTGTGCATAACATTCACTCAAGACAAATTTAAACCAACTGAGATCAATGGAGAGAACAGTATGTGGCAAAGCATGTCTACCTAGAATATATCGGTCGAATTTGTCATTAAAGCAGCACAAATAACAGTTGCAAAAGCTGTTGTGAGTTCAAGTAAGTGTCTCTAAATTAAGGTGTGTTTGAGTTATATATCTCTCACAATGGTATCTTATTTCTAAATTATTTATATAGGTATTAGTATTGGCATAGTAGTTATATGCTGGGAGTTGAACCCAAGTAATGATGTACACAAGGTGAATGTTTGATCACTAAGTTATATCCCCACTCTTCTCTCCCTTTGTTTCTTCAGTGAAAATCTCAAAAGACTCAAATGTAAAATGACAAACTAAGACACTTCTGGCATATTAGATACTTAGTCCATTAAGAATATTGGTACTTTCTTGAGATAGCTGACAATGATCCCCTGCTTTACAACACTCATAGTTTATATATTCCTCCTGATTGTTGTCTGGGCCCAAGGAGCATCCTCAAAGTAATAGACAGAGTAGAATATAGCATTAGTGATGGAGCATGACACCGAATCATACATTAAAAGACTTTGGTGTTTGTAAATTTTCTGTTGCTCTTCTGCTGTATATTCTGCTGAGGGCTAGAGAGAAGGTTGTCACGTCGCAGAAACCCTATGAAGAACCTCATGTGATATCATGAAAAACAGTGGCCTATATCCAACTCTCCTCAGGAAACTGAATTCAGACAGTAGATGCTTGAAGTAGATAGTTCATCTCTTGATCCTGAGATCTTGAATCCCGAGATAGCTGCAGTTCTAACCAGCAGATTTGTGTGCACTAACATTTCATTGTAAAACATTTCTCTTTGCCAGGCGGTGGTGGCGCACGCCTTTAATCCCAGCACATGGTAGGCAGAGGCAGGTGGATTTCTGAGTTCGAGGCCAGCCTGGTCTAGAGTGAGTTCCAGGATAGCCAGGGCTACACAGAAAAACTCTTTCTCAAAAAATCAAAAAAATAAACAAACAAACAAACAAAAAAAAACCCACTTCTCTTCTTTTGGAGGGCCCCATATTTTGCAATACTAGGAAAATTTTAAGTAATATTAATGTTGGGAGTAAAAAAAATAGTTGTGTTTCAGAGAAGCCTAGCCATCTAAAAGTAACAGTAATTTTGTAATTTGTTATTACTCATCTGACTTTATTGGGTTTCCCAATTTTGTAATCTTTAACTGAATTTCAATGAAATAAATATTTATTTCTTATTTACCAATTTCTAATAGGCAATATATTGTTTTCTACTGTTTGTCTATTAAACCATTATGAATTCAGCGATTTATAAAAACATAAATCCTCAAAGCTCCATGTGTTCCTTGGGTTGATTCAGTCTACTTCTCTATGCAGAGTTAATGGTGCACATCAGGTTATTCCAACTCATTTCTCTGGTTCATTTTCTTTCATCACACTTATCTCGAATCACAGGTGAGGAGCTTGTTATCTGTAACTCCTCCTTTTAGATATCTCTAAACTTAGTCCCATCTGCAAAGTGGCAGAAATCCAAAGGCTTTCATGATTACAGCCCATGTTCTGGCTATTAGAGGAGAAATAAACTGTAAGGTTGGGGCTTGTCAAGTAGCTCAACAGGGTAAACACATTTGATGCCAATCCTGATGATTTGAACTCAATCCCCAAAACCAACATGGTCAAGAAAATAAAATCCTGAAGTTTGTTCTTTAACTTACATTCATGCATCATAGTACACACAGTGTGTGTGCACGCACATGTGCACACACACACAAGATGCAGGGCAGGAGAGAGGGAGAAAGAGAGAGAGTAAGCATGAGAGAGAGAAACAAAGACAAAGAGACAGAGAGGGAGACAGAAAGAGACAATAAGACAGAGACAGAGAAACAGAAAGATATTAATTTCAAAAGCTCAAATTAATCCTGAATATTTTTACCAAAATTGACTGTACTTAGTGTACTTAGTAATCCTAAACAGAAAATGAGAAATGTGCCAAACATCTGGGAGTGTAGACCCACCAACCCCAAAACACTGTGGTATGGAGCTCCCCAGATCCCTGCTAAGGGTCTGAGAAGCAGCTGCCAAGTCTGATGGGACCAGGAACTTTTGTTGCATTTATCTGGCTCGACTCTAGACAAGATTGGTGGCCAGGGAGTCTGTGGGAGCCCTGTATAAACTATCTCCAATGCATAAAATATAGCCATTACCTGAAAAGCAACCAACTTAGAATCATGTGTGCTTATGACTGTTAACTTATAGTCTTTATCCCAGATGTAGCCATCAATGACCCTAACTGTTAATTTGTCTCAATCATCTGGGGATTTCTCTGTTATCTTCAAGACTTGAGCTCAAAGCACATAGGCCTATGGTGACTACAGAATTGAGTACCTAGCACTCAGTTTCCAGGCTGGTGGTAAGTGAACATATTCTGGAGCTAGGTGAGGAAGACTATGTTCTTCCTACTTTGCTTCACAGATTTAGACCACAATGGATTCTATGAAGGTGTTGGATGGTGACAGGCAACAAGGGAGTTGAGGAGGGTTGGGGAAGTAACATCTCTGGGTAAAGGTGGAGAAAAGAGACAGAAAAAACCAAATTCCTCACATAATAATTTCACAGGGAATAGAGTGTTACAATCTGTACTTCAGCCAAGGATGAAAATGGAAGAGAGGGCCAGAATGATGCTTTGAAAGATACATCACATAAGAAGAAAGCAAGGGGCTATAGAGATGACTCAGTGGTTGAAAACATTGGCTACTCTTACAGAGAATGAGAAGTTTAATTCCCAGTTCTCACATGGTAGCTAACAACTGTCTGTAATTCCAGTTCCAGGGGACAAAGTACTCTCTTCTGGCTTCCTTAAGTACTTTACATAAGTGGTACAGAGGCATAAATGTTAAAAGTAACATGTTTTTCATACATGTTAAAAGTAACAGTAATTGATACAGTAAATTATTTTCTTTAAAAAAGAAAAAAGAATAATAAGGAAAAGTTGCAGACAAAGCAGTCCACAACCCAGCAGTCATTCTACTCGAATCCTTCACTGTAAGAAATAGCCCTCAGAAATTATGGCAGAAAGGACTGGCTGGTGAAGTCATATCCAGACTATGAGTCAGCTGCTGCTGATTACATTAAGTATCTGATCACACTTGTATTAGCTGTGCTCACTACTCCCCATGGAAACAGATTGTGTTATACATTCTTGATGCCACAAGTTCAGCCCAACGTAGCTATTTCAAGTGAACAGAATGTAAGGATAAGTAGAGTATTTTAGTGTGATGTCTTACTGGGAGCTTCCATTTAGTACTTTGAGGACTGCAAGACATATCTAAACAATTCACTACCTTGGGAAATGAAGACTTAAATTAGATGGCAAGAGACCTGGGGAGCCCTTGGTGATGCTGAAACATTGTCCTTCCAGTGACAAGAGCAGCTTCATGTCTCTTTAAACATCATCAACTATTGCAGCTCTTGCAGGATGACTTAAACCCTGTGGGAATTCTGTCACTCATCAGCACTGATATGGTTCTTGGAACTATTAACACTATTCATACTAGATTTCTTCACAAATGTTCCAAAGGGCAAATGCTTCTGAGTATTTAGTTCCATATGTGTTTATTTTATGTCACTCTTGTTTTGAACATTTCAGACATGTATATAATGATATATCTTTATAACTATACCATTTCTCCTGCAACGTCTTCGGTGTCACTTTTAACACATGCCATTCCCAATTTTATGTATTCTCTTGTTATTCAGAATGGCATTCTAAGTCTTGTTTTGTCTCTATGTCCATGTGTCAGGGGCCATTCACCTGAACTCTAATAACCTACTAGTGAACATGTTCTCAAAACATGTGATTCTGTCTACCCCTCAATTGTCCTCTGCCAATACCTCCTCAGTAAGAGCAGGGGACTTCAGATCATGTAGGCCATCATTTTGGCTGCCGTGATCCTGTGTAGGTAACCAAGGCTGCTGTGAGCTTCCGGTTGTGATAAATATGTCATGGATAGAAAAAATTAATATAGATATGTAGACTCAAAACACTAAAAATATACTTAAAGAACAGTCATTTGTAAGTTCGCCTTGCATTGCCACTTAGATAAATAAAATTTTACATCATGACAAACAAATATTATTTCAGAACAACAATCCAATTCTTAAAAAATACAAAGCTCTAATAAAGCATCAAAACCAGAAAATTCAGTAGGTTAAAAACTAGTAAACAGTAGTCCAGCTGGCAACCTACTGTTCTTCCCTGTATTCTAGAAATTGTAGTGATAATCATATTGATCAATATATGAAAGCAGTAGATTCTAATAAAATAACTAATTTTTCTTCATATATTTTTAAAAATATGTATCATATTCACATATTATTTAAAATATATATGGGAACGGTGAAAAAATAATCACTGTGGGTAAAACCGTAACTGAAATTTACAGGCCATTGGCTGTTGTTCATGTAATGCTTTTTGGTCCATTAAAATTACAGCAGTGTAAATCCAAAACAGATCGGTTGATTTCTTAAAGTTATCTGCTGTGCAATACCAGTACTATAAACTTGGTTTTATTGTAGTTCTCATGTCAAAAATATAAATTGAAACACCAATGAAATATTAGTTTCTCTGTGAAGGTGATTGGAATTGAAGTGGTAACATGAGACACTTTATTACACTTGCCGAATGAACCTGAGAAAGTAGAGCTCTGATTATTCCAGGGCTCTTGCTACAATCACTCTTTTATATTCCAAATGAAAGGAAGTATTTACTTTTGCCAGAACACAGTGTGGGAATTGCATGAGTTTACAGTCTTCACCACCAGGAAGGATTTATTCCAAAATAATGTATTATAAATAAATTATAATTGATAATATAATTTAATTATGTAACTATTAAATCTATTCATATCATTATGTAATTCACCTTGACAGGATTTTTAGTTTACTTTGGTTTGGGAAAATATGTGATGTATTTATATTGTTTTCAATTATTCATAATTCTTTATATTCAATCAACATGGAAATACATTATTACATAGAGACAATAATAGCTACTTGTATGAACCACTTTTTTTATACTGTGACATTTCACAAGGGAGAACAAATGCTGTGGAAGAGATATTTACTGGGAATCACAGTTTCAAGAGTTCAGTCTCTCTTGTTGGGGGAGGGGGAAGGCATGTCAGCTGGAGGGTTTAACCTAGCTTATTTTCTCCTCAGCACTTAAAGAAGCAGATTCTTCTGAAAAAACCTGAAGTATACATGACCTTCAGTACCCTTGCCAGTGACTTATTTCTGACAGCTAGACCACACACATACCCTAAAGCTTCTATAATCTCACAAAATAAGCCACCAAGTTGAGACCAAGTATTTAAACCATAAGTAACTAGCAGACATTCCATAATGTTATTATTTTAAAATTAAATTTTCTCTCTCCCCCCCTCTCTCTCTATATATATATGTATATATATATGTATATATATGTATATACTTATAATTAAAAAACTTAAAGGATAACCTATAAAAATAAACTGTGTGAAGAAAATGGAGAGGGGATATTAAACAAAGAATAATGTAGAAAAAAAGGAAAACAGGCTAATTAAGAACCACATAGAGTGAGTCAAGGGTGGAGGGCAGTTCAGTGAGAGCAATTCAACTGAATTCAGGCAGTGCCATGGAGTTCAGTTAAGTTCAGTTCATTTGAAAGCAGTTGAATTCAGTTGAGTTTGTGTGGTTCCACTCAGTTCCATTCAGATTGTATAGTCAATGCAGTCAGTGAGTTCAGTTCATGGAATTCAGAGCATTTTGTTCAAGCAAAACAATTCAGGGAGGTGTGAGAGAAGCCAGTTTGAATTAGTCAGCTTGGAAAAGAGTTTGAAGTAGAACTGAGTTGAACCAGTCAGGCAGAATTCAGAAGAAAACCAAGGAGCATGAGCTTATTCAACAGAAAGCCTCTGAGACATTAATTACAACTGATAAATAAAAAATACATTTACCAAGTAACATTTCAAAATCTTACATGATAAATTTTCCACATCTTTAATACTAGTATATGGATCTAATTCATATGCCACACATAATATATTAAACAGAGTAGGAGATTTTAACAGCATTTTTGTGTTTGAAATATCAATGTTAGAGTATTAGAATGGTGTAGTAATTATATTGACACAAGTCAATATCTACTTATATTCCAAAACTCATATCATTTGAAACTACTTAAAAATAATACTTAAAAACATGTTTGACAATGATTAAAGAGTCACATAGTTTTCAAATTACTCAAAAGTGTTTTGAAACTATTATCATTGTTTTGTCAATATTGTGTGCAAAGCCAATTACAGGTCCTCATTTGCATACCTTCATGATGCATGGTAAGATTGTCTGAAAGATTTCTCTGTGTTCTGTAGCTGGAGTGGCATTGAAATCATCTCTCTACTAACCTTATCGACAGGAAAACTCAGTAAGTTCAGTTTTCATTTTGTTGGTTCTGTATGAACAGTTCTTATTCTATGTAAGTTTATATATGCCATAAACACTATTCTTATGTAAGATATTGACAAAAATGTTTAATTTTGAGAGAATAAAAGTTGTGAGAGAAAAAAATGGGTGATAACATCAAGATTCACTCAAGTTTAATTTAAAGATACTTTATGAGATATTAATGATATTATTTCTATATCTTAAAATGTGTTTTCTGTTTTGAAAACTTACCTAATACTAAGATTTCAGCCATTACAGTTAATCACTGCTGTCGTTATTTAATCTCTACTCACAAATTATTCTCAATAAAATAGACTTGCAGCCTATTAATAAAACAGATAACTATAATACAGTTCCTTAAAGAATAAATCACTACAAATATACTGTTTCATGTTCATGTTGTATAGACTAAGTATTACATTGCTTTTTAAGACTCAGTAAAAGAAAGATTCAAATCATCATCTGGCATTCAGCTATCACGGAACATGGTTCCAATTCACACCTTATTGCTTTCTGTTCTTAAAGGCAGATAAAAAGTTTAGGAGCTGTTTTATTATAGTTGGATGGATCAGTTGAGTTCAGAAAGAGAAACTGAAATGGAGACACAGAAAATAGTGAAACTGGTTATAAAAGTGAAATTTACTATGTCTTTAAATGACAACATTCTAACTGATTTTTCTCAAATTTAATAATTTATTTTTGAGATTTGTGTTTCTATGGACATAACTAAGTCACATCATAGGAGTTATAAAGCATTTTATGACATAAACTTCTATTTGCTAATAAAAAAACACAGGAAAGGGCCGTATAGATGGCTCAGAACTAGGACTTTACAACATTTAGCACAGCAGTGAAGGCCCAGAAATGAAGCTCTGAAGAAAAATAATGGGTTCCAAAAATGTATCTGATGGACATAATATGTAAAACTTTTAACACTCAAGATACTGAAGAAGTGATGCTTCTGAATTTCACTAAAAGCTGTAAAACATATGTGGCTAGAATATGGTTTTATATCTATAATGTATATTATAATATATAATTTATAATACAATTTATTGTATATAATATATAATTAATGTCTTCTGCTGCCAAAATAAAGTGGTATAAAAAAGGAAGATTAGAGAGGTAGACAGGGAAAACATAAAGATCAGAGTCTTATCACTTACCCTATTTATGTGATGAAAATAATATATGCTATGGTTTGTATGTCATTCCAAATTCCAAGGTTATGTTTCCACTGGTGTTGTATATAGAAATAGGGCCATTAATCCAAGATTGGGCCATAGAGAACTGTGCCCTTCCCCCACGCTGCCAACCTGTCCAGGTTGCTGTTTACCACTAGAAATCAAGCAACAGTAGGACCTAGGAGAGGCATTGCATTACCAGCCTTGGCGCCTTGGAGCCTGCTACCTGAGCTAAGAAGAATGGACTGCTGCTGAGCTAGCCTTGACTCCTTCCGGACTGCTATCTCCTTGCCCAGCCCCTGGGCTGAACCGAGAAGAGACTCTGGGGGTGGGGCTTCCTCTTTGCCTTTATATGTGAAAGCCAATTATTAAATTTCAAGCCTTGATCAGAGAACTTTGTCTTGGCTTCTTCTATTCTCGCCCTCCGTCCCCTTTCATTCCCAGCCCCCCTTTCAGGTGAACCCAGTTGACTTGTGGCCGCAGGCGGCTACAGAGAACCCATCCTCAAAAATGGGCAAAGGCTCTTATTGTCCTGGAAGAGTGATTTAAGAAAAAAAAAAAAACAATCTTGAGAGATTACTTCTGTAGCATTGGGATGGCCTCTGTCAAATTGTGGTGCAACAAGAAGACCCAAACCAAAAGACGTTACCTGATATTAAATAGCCTAGCCTCAAAAGTGTGAGTTACGGGTTTCTTTATAAGGTACTGAGTCTGTGCTATTCCATGTGCTCATGCAATTCTGACAAAAATAAGGTTGAAACAATTAATTCATTTTTTAACTTCTCTGATCTACTTGTTTGCCCACTGAACTCTGACAAAGTAGAGATCAGGTTTAAGGAGCTCAACCTCCACATACAAGTTTGATCCACAAGTGATATCTATTTGATCTTGGACCATGACATTTTAAACCCACAAAACTCAATTTATATCTATTTTAAAAATACTGATATAACAACAATACATGCTTAAGCTGCAAAGCCTTAAAAATGAAAAATAACAAGATAATTAAATATAAATCACTTGCTCAGAGATACCCACTATTAATATGTTGATGTAGCTACTCCATTATTTACTTCTTTTTTTAAATTTATGTAAGGTACATGTATTAGTTATTTTTCTTTTTTTAAATTTTATTTTATATTTTATTTACATTTAAGATGCCATCCCATTTCCCCATTTCCCCTCCCTAGAAAACCCCTGTCCCCTGCCCCCTCTTTCCATTTTTGCTTTATACAATTTTTTTAAATGTTAATCAAAGGATTTATAAGTTTGGTAATGCTCAATCAGAAGCATAACCAAATACCCAACCTAGATATAAAAGCTATCTTTGACTGGTGGAGACATGTGAACATCTGCCTCCATGCCCCCTCTCTCTTTCTCTCTCTCATCACCTAGTTTCTCCTCTCCTTCATCTTCTCTCCTTAATCCATCTCTTTCTCTCAGTACTCATTCCCACTTAGCTCCTCCTACATATCACTCTTCCTGTTAAAGTAAAACTTTTCTCTCAAAATACAATTAGAGCATACTTATTCCTAATTGGACCAGTGAGGTACAAGATAGTCCTAATACCCAGTCCATCATTTTTTTGACTAACCAGAAACTCTGTCATCTCTTCTAAGTAAAACACTTACTTTTGATCCTTGCTTTTTTTTTTTTTTTTTTTTTTTTGCTTTAGAATGAATGTCAGCTGAAAACCATCTACTTAGATCTTTTCTCTCAAAGTAAATAGCCAAGATTGTCTATGAGACTATAGGTCTTCAACCCCATCAGAAATCCAGAATGACTGAGTTAACTGAAGTTATGGGAAGCACTAAACATAGCTTCTAAAACTTAGCCAACTTATAGAGACCGCTGAACACCTGAAAAGCCCCTGTACTACTGAACTTTGGAGCATCAACTCTTCAGCCTTCTGGCCCAGAGTCATCTGACAGACCTTAGTGATGCAGGATTATTAAGGGCTGATTACTCTGTCTAGGCAGATATAATCAGTCGACTATTCTGCATGTGTGTCCTTTTCTGGACAGTAATTTGTCTGTAGATGGAAAGAGGCAATTCTTGCCTAGTGGCTGTCACCACACAACTGGCATAACTCCAAGGATGCTCAGTTTCTTCTTAGAATCCACAATAGGAAGCTGTCAGGAGCAGACAGGTCTCTAATCAGAACGGACATTAATATATAAATTTTTGTAGCATCAATTCAATGGACTTCTGATGTTTTGAAAACCAACTATCCATGTAAGGTCACCTGGACTGTTGTCTGTACACTCCTCTTAGCTATTTCTAAATAAAATATGGGAAACCTCCTAATAATAAACTCAAAGCCATAAATTTGCTATAGTCCCTTAACTCATAGGTTAACCATCCCAAATCAGTTAAAAAAGTTAAAGAAGGACTGGGTCTAAGCCTTGTATTCCTAAATGTGTTATACAGGCACAATGCCCATGAGAGTATCAATATCCATCTCACTTTTATATTAATAAGAAGCTCGTACCAATGAAAACCTTAAATTTGAAATCAAAGTAAATTTTGTACCATTTAAGAAATTATAACTTCATCTTGATAATAATTACACAAATTTCTACCAATAGGTTATGGCTATGCAATAAGTCCTAGCTAATCCTCCCTGTTCCAACAAAACTTTTCCCTAGAAAGACAGACCATTATTAACCACATTAGTCCCCAAGCCCAGGGAATAGGGGCTCTGACTCTTCTTTAACTTCTTCAAGCTGATTACGGGTGTTGAGATATTAGAAAAGGGGTGGGAGGAAGAGTAAGTAGATAAGCCTCTGACGCTGTGTCTTCACTGAATCCAGATGGAATTCCAGGACATCAGAGGTTTGGGCAGGTCTGCTCAGTATGCTTGATGAGTAGATACACCAAGGCTGTGTATTCTGCAATATACAATTCTCAGAACAAGTTTTAGTATCAAGAAAATTTTTTTTTCCTTTAGGGGGCTGACATTTTTTTAAAAGATGTTGGTTCTAACAACTTTTCTTTCTTTCTTTTTTTCCCTTTTTAAATTGGTTGAAATATTTACATTTCAGATTTTTTCCCCTTACCCCACTTCCTCCCACCACCCAGAAACCTCCTAACCCATTCCCCTCCTCACGCTTCTATGAGGCAGTGACTGCACCTACCCTCCCCCCACTATCCCCTCCCCACTCTCACATTCCCCCCCACACTCTGTGTTTATTTTTTTATGGGACCAAGAAATTCCTCTCTCACCTGTGCCTGACAAGGCCATCCTCCCCTACATATACTGCTCCCACCCTATGTGTTCCCAGGCTGGTGGTTTAGACCCTGGGGGGGGGGGGAGGTTCTGGTTGTTTGGTATTGTTGCTTTCCTCCTGGGGTCACAAACCCTTTCTGCTCATCAGTCCTCTCTCTAAGTTCTCCATTGGGAAACCCCTGATCATATCAATGGTTAACTGTGAGCATCGTCCTCTGAGTATGTTAGTCTTTGGCAGACCTCTAAGGAGACAGCTATATCATGTTCCTCACATTATGCACTTCCAGTCATCCACAACAGTGTTTAGCTTAAGTGGCTGTACATGGGATGAATACCCAGGTGGAATGGTCTCCCGATGGCACCTCCTTCAGTTTCTGTCCCAAGTTTTGTTTCCATATTTGCTCCTTTGAGCATTTTTGTTACTCGTTCTAAGTAGAACTGAGGTATCCCTCTTGGTCTTCCTTCTTCATGAGCTTCATGTGGTCTGCGGGTTGAGTCTTCACTAATCCAAGCTTTTGGGATAACATCCGATTAACAGTGAGTAAATACCCTGTGTGTTCTTTTGGGATTGGGTTAACTCACTCAAGATGATAATTTCTAGATCCATCCATTTACCTAAAAATTTCTCAAATTCATTGTTTTTAATAACTGAGTAATACTCCATTGTGTAGATGTACCACAATTTTTGTATCCATTCCTCTGTTGAGGGACATCTTGGTTCTTTCCAGCTTCTGGCTATTATAAATGAGGCTGCTATGAACATAGTGGAGCATATGTCTTTATTATAAGTTGGAGCATCTTCTGGGTATATGCCCAGGCGTGCTATAGCTGGATCCTCAGGTAATGCTATGTCCAGTTTTCTGAGGAACCGCCAGACTGATTTCCAGAGTGGTTATACCAGCTTGCAATGTCACCAACAATAGAGGAGTGTTCCTCTTTCTCCACATCCTCGCCAGCATCTACTATCAACTGAGTTTTTGGTCTTAGCCATTCTGATTGGTGTGAGGTGGTATCTCAGGGTTGTTTTGATTTGCATTTCCCTGATGACTAAGGATGTTGAGCATTTCTTAAGGTGCTTCTCAGCCATTTGAATTTCTTCTGTTAAGAATTCTTTGTTTAGCTCTGTACTCCATTTTTTAAAATAGGGTTATATGGTTGTCTGGAGTATAATTTCTTGAGTTCTTTGTATATCTTGGATATTAGCCCTCCATCGGATGTAGGATTGGTTAGGATCTTTTCCCAACCTGTTGGTTGCCGATTTGTCTTATTGACAATGTCCTTTGCCTTACAGAAGATTTGCAATTTGATGAGGTCCCATTTTTCAATTCTTGATCTTAGAGCATAAGCCATTGGTGTTCTGTTCAGGAACTTTTCCCCTGTGCCTAGGTATTCGAGGGTCTTTCCCACCTTGTCTTCTATTAGTTTCAGTGTATCTGGTTTTAAGTTAAGGTCTTTTATCCACTTGGATTTGAACTTTGTACAAGGAGATATGAATGGATTGATTTGTATACTTCTACATGTTGACCTCCAGTTGAACCAGCACCATTTGCTGAAAATGCTGTCCGTTTTCCACTGGATGGTTTTAGCTCCTTTGTCAAAGATTAAGTGACCATAGGTATGTGGGCTCATTTCTGGATCTTCAATTCTATTCCATTGATCTTCATGCCTGTCTCTGTACCAATACCATGCAGTTTTTATTACTATTGCCCTGTAGTATAGGTTGAGGTCAGGGATGGTGATTCCCCCAGAAGTTCTTTTGTTGTTGAGAATAGTTCTCCCTATCCTGGGTTTTTTGTTGCTCCAAATAAATTTGCAAATTGCTCTTTCTATCTCTATGAAGAATTGGTTTCAAATTTTGATGAGGATTGCATTGAATTTATAGATTGCTTTTGGCAAGATGGCCCTTTTTGCTATATTAATCCTACCAATCCAGGAGCATGGGAGATCTTTCTATCTTCTGAGATCTTCTTCAATTTCTTTCTTCAGAGACTTGAAGTTCTTGTCATACAGATCTTTCACTTGCTTAGTTAGATTCACTCCAAGATATTTTATATTATTTGTAACTATTGTGAAGGGTGTCATTTCCATAATTTCTTTCTCAGCCTGTTTATCTTTAGAGTATAGGAAGGCTACTGATTTCTTTGAGTTGATTTTATATCCAGCCACCTTACTGAAGTTGTTTATCAGGTTTGGAAGTTCTCTGGTAGAAGTTTTAGGGTCACTTAAGTATACTATCATATCATCCACAAATAGTGAAATTTTGACTTCTTCCTTTCCTATTTGTATCCCTTTGACTTCCTTTTGTTGTCTAATTGCTTTGGCTAGGACTTCCAGTACTATATTGAATAGGTAGGGTGAGAGTGGGCAGCCTTGTCTGGTCCCTGATCTTAGTGGGATTGCTTCAAGTTTCTCTCCATTTAGTTTGATGTTGGCTACTGGCTTGCTGTATATTGCTTTTACTATGTTTAGGTATGGACCTTGAATTCCTAATCTTTCCAAGACTTTTAACAGGAAGGGATGTTGAATTTTGTCAAATGTTTCTCAGCATCTAGTGAGATGATCATGTGGTTTTTTTCTTTGAGTTTATTTATGTAGTGGATTACATTGATGGATTTCCGAATATTGAACCATCCCTGCATTCCTGGAATAAAGCCTACTTGATCATGATGGATGATTGCTTTGATGTGTTGTTGGATTCGGTTTGCGAGAATTTTATTGAGTATTTTTGCATCGATATTCATAAGAGAGATTGGTCTGTAGTTCTCCTACTTTGTTGGGTCTTTGTGAGGCTTAGGTATGAGCATAATTGTAGCTTCATACAACGAATTGGGTACTGTTCCTTCTGTTTCTATTCTGTGGAATAGTTTGAAGAGAATTGGTATTAGGTCTTTCTAGAAGGTCTGATAGAATTCTGCACTAAAACCATCTGACCCCGGACTTTTTTTGGTGGGGAGGTTTTTAATGACTGCTTCTATTTCTTTAGGGGTTATGCAACGGTTTAGATGGTTTATCTGTTCCTCATTTAAATTTGGTACCTGGTATCTATCTAGAAAATTGTCCATTTCATCCAGATTTTCCAATTTTGTTGAATATAGGCCTTTGTAGTAGGATCTGACAATTTTTTTAATTTCCTCTGTTTCTGTTGTTATGTCTCCCTTTTCAGTTCTGATTTTATTAATTTGAGTACTGTCTCTGCACCCTTTGGTTAGTCTGGCTAAGGGTTTGTCTATCTTGTTGATTTTCTCAAAGAACCAGCTCCTGGTTTTGTTGATATTTTGTATAGTTCTTTTTGTTTCAACTTGGTTGATTTCAGCCCTGAGTTTGATTATTTCCTGCCATCTACTCTTCTTGGGTATATTAGCTTCTTTTTGTTCTAACTCTTTCAGGTATGCTGTCAATTTATTAATGTATGTTCTTTCCATTTTCTTTTTTGGGCACTTAGAGCTATGATTTTTCCTCTTAGTAGTGCTTTCATGGAGTCCCACAAATTTTGATATGATGTGTCCTCATTTTCATTTAACTCTAAAAAGTCTTTAATTTCTTTCTTTATTTCTTCCTTGACCAAGTTATCATTGAGTAGAGCATTGTTCAGTTTCCACGTATATGTGGGCTTTCCGTTGTTTTTGTCCAAGTCAAAGACAAGTCTTAGTCCTTGGTGGTCTGATAGGGTACAAGGGATTATTTCAATCTTTTTGTATCTGTTGAGGCCTGTTTTGTGACTAATTACATGCTCTATTTTCGAGAAGGTACCATGAGGTCCTGAGAAAAAGGTATATTCTTTTGTTTTAGGGTGGAATGTTCTATAGATGTCAGTTAAGTCCAATTGGTTCATAACTTCTGTTAGTTTCATTGTGTCTGGGTTTAGTTTCTGTTTCCAAGATCTATCCATAGCTGAGAGTGGGGTGTTGAAATCTCCCACTATTATTGTGTGAGGTGCAATATATGCTTTAAGCTTTAGTAAACTTCCTTTTATGTATGTGGGTGCCCTTGCATTTGGAACATAGATGTTCAGAATTGCAAGTTCCTCTTGGTACATTTTCCCTTTGATGAATATGAAGTGTCCTTCTTTATTTTTTTTTGATTACTTTTGGTTGAAAAACGATTTTATTTGATACTAGAATTGCTACTCCAGCTTGTTTCTTTGGGGCCTTTTGCTTAAAAGATTGTTTTCCAACCTTTTACTCTGAGGTAGTGTCTGTATTTTTCACAAAGGTGTGTTTCCTGTATGCAGCAAAATGTTGGGTCCTGTTTATGTATCCAATCTGATAGTCTATGTCTTTTTATTGGAGAATTGAGTCCATTGATATTAAGAGATATTAAGGAAAAATGAATGTTGTTTCTTGTTATTTTTGTTATTGGCAGTGGAGTCATGTTTGTATAGCTACCTTCTTTTAGGGTTGTTGGAAGATTACTTTCTTGCTTTTTCTAGGTTGTAGTTTCCCTCCTTGTGTTAAAGTTTTCCACCAATTATCCTTTGAAGTGCTGGATTTATGATAAGATATTGTGTAAATTTGGATTTGTCATGGAATATTTTGGTTTCTCCATCAATATTGATTGAGAGCTTTGCTGGGTATAGTAGTCTGGGCTGGCATTTGTGTTTTCTTAGGGTCTGTATGATATCAGTTCAGGATCTTCTGGCTTTTATAGTCTCTGGTGAGAAATCTGGTGTAATTCTTATAGGTCTGCCTTTATATGTTACTTTGCCTTTTTCTCTTACTGCTTTTAGTATCTTCTCCTTTGTTCTGTATATTTGATGTTTTGACCATTATGTGACAGGGGGTGTTTCTTTTTTGGTCTAGTCTATTTGGGGTTCTGTAGGCTTCTTGTATATTTAAGGACATCTCTTTCTTTAGGTTAGGAAAGTTTTCCTCTATAATTTTGTTGAAGATATTTACTGGCCCTTTAAGTTGGGAGTCTTCACCTTCATCTATACCTAGTATCCTTAGGTTTGGTCTTCTCATTGTGTCCTGGATTTCCTGGATGTTTTGTGTTAGGACTTTTTTACATTTCATATTTTCTTTGACAGTTGTGTCTATGTTTTCCATGGTATCTTCTGTGCATGAAATTCTCTCTTCTATCTCTTGTATTCTGTTGGTGATGCTTGTGTCTATGACTCCTGATCTTTTTTCTAGGTTTTCTATCTCCAGTGTAGTCTCCCTTTGCGATTTCTTTATTGTTTCTACTTCAATTTTTAGATCCTGGATGGTTCTCTGTAATTCCTTCAACTGTTTGGTTGTGTTTTCTTGCATTTCTTTAAGGGCTTCTATCTGTTTACCTGTGTTCTCCTCAAATTCTTTGAGAGTGTTGTTTATGTCCTTTTTAAAGTCCTCCATCATCATCATGAGTAGTGATTTTAATTCTGAGTCCTGCTTTTCTGGTGTGATGTGGTGTTCAGGACTTGTTATGGTGGGGTAACTGGGTTCTGGTGATGCCAAGTAACTTTGGTTTCTGTTGATTACATTCCTGAGGTTGCCTTTTGCCGTTTGGTTAGCTGTAGTTCTACTCGCACTCACTGATTCTGACTGGAGTCTGCCTTTCCAGTTATCTTGGTTGTATCAGAACTCCTCGGGGAACGGATGACTCTATGATCCTGAGCTCCAGCTGCTCTGGGTTCACTGGCTCCTCTAGGATATTTCAGGATATGGAGTCTCCACAGTGGTAGACCAGCTAGGTGTTTGCTGTTCTGAATGTAGTTGCTCCTCTAGGATGCTGCGTGATATGGTGTCCCCTGCTCTGCTGCTCTGTGGGCCTTGTCCTCTCTAGGATGCCTGCAGCTCTTGGGTCCTTGACCTCTCTTGGGTGCCTCTGCAGCTCTGTGGTCTGTGCCTTCCCTAGGGTGCCTCCGGACTCAGTTTCCAGAGGGCAGCAGATCAGCTGGAAGACTGAGCCACAGGTATCTGGACCAGAGAAGGAAGGGGAGTGATTCTCCGCAGGGGCAGGGTCTGGCTGCCAGGTGCCCTCAGGGGAGCTCTCTACTGCCAGTTGTGCTTCTAAGGCCTAGGGCTGTGGGTGGGTTCTCCTACCTTCTGCTCTGCCATCCGTGCCCTCCCTAGGGTGCCTCCGGACTCAGTTTCCAGAGGGGAGCAGATTAGCTGGGAGACTGCTGGAGCCACTGGTATCCAGGCCAGAGCCCATTATTTATTTCTAATTAATGCAACTATGTATAATTTTTTCTACATTAGCTTGACTCTCTTTCCCTAACTCTTTAATATTCTTCTAAAATACCCTTTTTATTACATGCATTAATATGCCAATATAAATTCTATAATGTGTTTATTCTTTCTCATATTTTGAACAGTTAGATGACTTCCAAATTATTTTTACTCTTCTCTACAGTAGTCAGGTGAAAAATCTCTGAACATAAATCTTTATTTTATGACTACTTACCCGAGCTATAATCCATAAAAAGGGGATATGAGGTTATAAAATATGACCTTTCTGACAAACTTCAGATAAGGAATTCCCAAATTGCTAGAGCTTTGATTTCTTGGGAAAATAAGAAGCATGCCTAAGAAGATCGAAGCTGTTTCTCTCAGCTGTTAAACTGTGTGACTCTGACTTTATCCAGCTCATTCTTGGGTTGTGTGAAGAAGTCTGTGATTCATTAATCATATAATATTTTCTGACACTGAGAAATACCTTGAAAACAATGCTGTGTTCCTGTTTACCCCTATAGTTTCATACTGAGGACTTAGGCTGACATTGACCCAAGGATTTAGGTTTGAATTATTTATTAATGAAACCTGCCAGGTAAAAATTAATAGAGGATGGAAGAATAAAGACAGGAAGTAACTCAGGAGAGGATGTCAATGTTGATTATATTCTTGGCTTTGCCTAACTTCACAGTATCTGTTAAGTGAATCAACAGTTGGCATAGTATTATCATGACTCCAACTACAAAAAGCTTTTGTTTCTGACATTTATGAAACTCTTGTCCCAACCCTTTTGCTTGTTCTGTGCTGTCTACCTGGGATGCTCTCCTCATCATGGTTAAGTTTTCATGTCTCAGAATTCATACATTAAAATCTATGCTATTTCTGCCTTTTTTTTTTTCTGACCATAAACCTGCAGTAGATTCCTTCACCAAGTGTTAACCTCATGCCATTTTTTTATGCAATAATGATTTGCTTTATCTCCCTATCTTTGTGTGTCTGTGTCTCTCTGTCTGTCTCTGTCTCTATATTTCTCTGTCTCTATCTCTCTATTTCTCTGTCTCTGTTTCTCTCTCCCTCACTGATTTACAATGTTCTATTTATAAATTAAATGTGTTTAACATTTGTAAGAAATTGGCCTTGTGGGAAACAATTTTGTGGTTTCTAAAAGGCAGAAAGTATAAAACTGATGACCTTACAAAGACTCTGTTCTTTCAGGTTGGTGCGAAGATTCCTTAAACTGAGGTATGATCCTGAGCTTTTGTAGTGTTACTGAAGAGCCACTGAATTCTTAGAGCACTCAGCATAGACAGACAAGCAGTTAGGCGGCAGCCCCTAACGTGGGAATTGGCCTCTAGAGTAGAGCAGCACCTGTGAAGTTCTCATAATCTCAGCAATGATATCTGAAGTAAGATGGTGTCTGTAAACCCCTGTATTGTAAACTTAATTGTATTATTTTTTTGATAAGAAATTTGTAAAGAATTTTTTGAAGCAAGCAAATACTTCTTTAAAAATTTACCACTTGTTACAATAGCCATTCTTTTTTTTTTTTCCAGAATATATTAAAGTCAGGTTTATTATGAAGCTGCTCTTGGGCTAATTCACTGGCCTCAAGGACTGAGAAAGACAGAAAGGACACAAAGAAAAAAGAGAAGGAGAAAGAGGGAGGAGGTGGAGAGGAAGAGCAACTGGGAAAGAGGGAGACAGGATGGGAGAAAAGGAGGGAAGCGGAGGGAGGGGGACAAAAAAAATATCCATTCTTATTTTTATAAAACAATTATAACTCTGATGATTTCTGTAGCAACATACAATATTTAATTTCAAACAATATTCTAGACTCATTGCTAGTTTCTTGTCTTTTAAGTTTGAGTATTCATTTAAATTGTACATTAATATAAATTTATAAGGGGCTTCCTTAATGAATTTTATATGTTTGCTTTTGGTTTTTGTTTTAATATTCAAATTGCCCCAAATTAGGCCATGCCCTTTACTGTCCTTTGAGATAGTTTTTAGTAAACTCTTTAGTTAGAGTTATTCTCTTTTTGTACTGCTGAAACCAGTTATTTCTTCATAAAGTCTGTGGTAAAATAGCATTTAGAAAACAATACCTATGTACTGTGTGTTCATTGTCACAAAGGTGATATTGTCTTTAAGCTCTTTCAGCTGACAAACAAGAAAAGACATTTCTTTCATGCATACCTGCCAATGTGAACCTCCACCCACTTGAATGACAAGTCTGCACGCACTGCACAAGCCATGCCTCGGTTTACATAAATACTTCCAATCAAGTCAATTTCACAGGTTTGTTCAGCCCTCCATTTCTTCCCCTAAACTATGCAATTCTTTTTTTCCATGATAAAAGAAAACTGTCACTCTTTATTTTAATTAAACTTACTCAGTGACCCATAATTCAGCAATCTCTTACCCATGCAGGCTCATGCCAAGTAAATCTGCACCAATCACAGAAAAGCTAAGAATGAGAGGAGAGATAAGAAAGAGGGATGGGGCAGGGTGAAAGTGATTTTTTTCTCCATAAAAGTACATCCAATGTCAAGTCCATAGTAGTCCTCTGATACTATTCATTGGATCAAAGTATCTGTATAAATAACTATTGAAATGATTGCATCTAAACAGCTACCCCTTTACAATAATTTAATACAGTAACATATTTTTCTAATTGTTTAGTAGATATTTAGCATTATCTATCTCTATCTCTATCTATGTATATAATCTTTAAAGAGATAAACAAATAGAATGAATGGAAATATTCGGCTGTGGGCACTAATCCTTGAGACAATTACTGCGGTTACATTTTACTTGCTTAGAGGAGCATAACATGGCTGTCCTCTGAGAGACACTACCAGCATCTGACTGAGACAGATACAGATGCAGATACCCACAATCAAGCACAGGAAGGAGGGTAGGAGCCCTTATGGAAGAGTTAAGGGAAAGATTGAAGGAACTGAAGGGGATGTTAACCCGACAGTAAGACCAAGAGTATCAACTAACCTGGACCCCTGCGAGCTCACATAGGTCTGAGTGCCAGTCCCTGTCTGTTGGGGGCCGACTTTTAGCAGAATGCGGCTATCAGCTTTGCAGCCATCTTGAGCCATATACCCTGACATGAGACTTGGATTACAATAGCCTACAACAGTTGAGCACACTCCGATAATCTTGGTTTAGATACCTTGAGATTAAAGGTGTGTGAGATTAAAGGTGTGTGACTTAAGAGTATGATTTAGAAGTATAGAGATCAGAGTTAGAGACAAGACCTAAGGGCATGATTAAAGGTGTAACTTAGAGGCGTGGCTTAGAAGTAAGACATATAAAAGGCAGAGACAGAATAGATCAGAATCAGACTGAGATCAGACGAATCAGACACATCAGACATTAGGTAGAGTCTGCCCTCACCCTCACTCTTGCTGAACCCCGACCCGCAGACTGGAGCGGCAGCTTGGGCCGGGATACAGTGGCCGCCCAAACGTGGGTCGGCCCGGGCCTCAACATTTTGCCTGGGCTGCAACATTATTTTGGCTGCCCCAACGTGGGGCTAGTGTGGACCCCAACATTATTTTGGCCGCCCCAAAGTGGGGCTAGTGTGGACCCCAACACCTGTCAGGTCACAGTATTGCTTTTTCTCACCTCAGTGGGAGAGGACTTGCCCAATCTTGTAGAGACTTGATGTCCCAGAAAGACGGGGTGCAGGGGGGAAGGCACATTCTCAGAAGTGAAGTGGAGGGGGATAAAAAGAAGAACTCTGCAAGAGGGAGACAGGGATGGGGGAAATATTTGGAATTTAAATAAGTAAAATAATTGATAATAAAAAGGAAGAAAATAATACATTTTCAGTCAAAGATTTATACAAATAAGGCAAGTGTGGTTTTTCCTTTATTTATATCTGTAATAAAATAGCAAGAAGAGTTGAGAATAAACATTGTGGTCCATACACATTGAACTCTTGGGTCTCTATGTGGGACAAACTCTTTTCCCCTTCAGGGGCTGCTAAGGTTCTATTCATATGCTTTACCTCAATTCCTCTGTTCCAGTGCTATTAAAACTTTTCTTTACCACTCTTGAGTATATACCCAAAAGATGCAAAACCATACCACAGGAACACATGCTGTACTATGTTCGTAGAGGTCTTATCTGTAATAACCAGAAGCTGGGAACAACCCAGATGCCCCATAACTTCAAGAATGGATACAGAAAATGTGGTTCATTTACACAATGGAATACTATTCAGCTATTAAGAAGAAGCACATCATGAGTTTGGCAGGCAAAAGGATGAAACTAAAAAATATCATCCTGAGTGAGAAAATTCAGACCCAAAGGACATGCATGTTATGTACTCGCTACAAAGTGGATATTATAGAGAATATCTAGGATACAATTCATAAAACTCAAGATGGTTAACAAATCAAAGGACCCAAATGAGGATGCTCTAATCCCAATTGGGAGGGAGAAGAAAAAAATCACAGGAAGCAAAGGCAGAAAGGGACCTGGGTGGGAGAAGGGAGGGGTAAGGGAAAAGTAGAACATGATCAGGTATTGGGGGAGAAACAGGAGAGAAGCTCTGAGGGCCAGCAGAATAGGAATATACAACCTCAGGGAGTTTGAGGTGGAGAGGACCCTCTAGGAAGTACCACAGACCTAGAAAATGGGAGAGTCTCAGGAATCAAAAGGGGGGACCTTAGATGAAATGCTCAACAGTGGGGAAAGGGAACCTGGAGAGTTCAGCTCTAGTAGAAAGACAGGGTATTAAGTGGAGCTATGGTTACCATCCCACAGTCAAAAACTCTGACCCAGAATTGTTCCTGTCAAAAAGAAGTGCAGGTACAAAAATGGAGAGGAGCATAAGAAAAAGTAGGTCCAGTGACAGGCTCAAACTGGGATCCATCTCAAAAGAATGCTCTAAGGCCTGATATTATTACTGATGCTATGGTGTGCTTACAAACAGGAGCCTAGAATGGCTGTACTCTATGAGGCCCAATAAGGAGCTAACTGAACAGATGAAGGTACTGAACACCCAACCATTGTACTGAAGTCAGGGACACCTGTGATTGAATTAGGGAAAGGCTAAAAGAAGCTGAGAAGGAGGGTGACCCTATAGGAAGACCAGCAGTCCATTTCTGTTACTCTTTCTAGATGGGCTTTCTGGCTGGCAACAGCATTTTATGCTGCCCTCTACAGAAATCAAGAATAAACTTCTATCTTTGTTTATATGCAGCAGGTGTATGAGTAGTTTTGTTATTCATATATTTTACAGGTATTTATGCTCAATTCATTATGTACTTTTATAGGTGAGTATGTATGATATATAATATTTACTGGAACCCCGTAATGCTTTTATTATGCAGGCACTGTGGCGGTAATAAAACTATAGTACCTCCTCACCTTGAGAGGCTCTTTCTGTTGCAGAGCTTTTTATTAAATTTTCTGTGTCCACGGCAGTGAATATCAATGATGTGTTTCTGTGTGGGACAAGGTTCCAGAGATTGGGTTGCCACTCGCATGATGGGAGGAAGAGCTGTTTCAGCTTTTTTGCTCCCTTGTACAGTGGTTTACAAAACCAGATCGGAAACAGCAGAAGGCATTTTTCTGTGGATGTCATACTCCAGCACATTAATAAACCTACAGTGAGAAATACTTTACCAATGAAGATGTGTTTTATTCCAATGGCATTTCAGGAAATGAAATTCAAATTTTCTGGCAGTGAGCTGTAGTTTGTGGATGTCAGCTTCTTCCAAATCTTCTCTCATCACATAAGAAAGGTCAACTGTGGATAAGACTAGAGAGTGGTCATTTATCATGGTTCTCACTCTGAAAATCTCCTAATGGGTAACGTAATCAAAAGGTTTCGCCCTAAATCATTGTCCCCTTCTTGATTCTCAGTATTTCAACACTGCTACCCTCAATGATCAGAAAGATAAATCTCTATGAAAGAGTCTATTGATTGTAATCTTTCTGTATTTCATTTCAAATACTTTGTAAACCAATGTCATATAAACACTGGAAATGTGAAAATGTTCCAGCAAAATGAAAACAACTGAGCTCTGCTTTGTATCTGGCCATTGTTTCGGGAATCTAACTGAATACCAATATCCACAGATGTTCAGATCCCTAATAAAAAAGAGCATAGCTTTTAGTATGTGCTCTACACTGTCTACTCTATAGTTTAAATCTTAGATTATAATACCCAATGTGTAGAAAATGGCATGTGACCCTCATATTCTACTTGCTAGAGAATATTGATTAAAAGAAACTGTACAACTTTAGTACAGATAGATTTTTTTCAAGGTTTGTTACATTCATAAAGGTAAATTTGGGATATCTGAAGAACTAATGGTATTAACGTGTGTGTGTGTGTGTAGACATCTTTTTGCATAGTATATTTTAAAAATTGTATATACCTTTCATTGCCAAGTAAGAGACATCTTTAGTAGCAAGATCAAATAATAAAAGTACTATTTATCTGTATTGTCTGAATTGCAATCCACGGTTTCTATATTCAACTCTAAAAAGTTTCTCATCTCTTTAAAAAAAAAACAAAACATGAAAAATTCATGTATTTTGCTTTTGCTTTTTGTCATTCTTGTCTTTGTTTTATTTTATCAATCATTTATGTAGTCTATTCTTGGAAAGACACTGAAAAACAGCATAATGATTAATTATCAGAAGCTTCTTTCCCAATGATGAAGATAAAAAGTAACATTCTAAGGTAATTAATTTTACCTGGGAAGCATACAAAGTATGTCAAAAATTTTCTATATATTGAAAAGCCTTTTTCACTGACCTTAATCAAACAATTACATACTTTTTTTGTCACTATTGAGTAGAAGAGAGTACAAGTTTGGTTCATTTTAAGTACTGAGAATATAAAATCACTTTTAAAGTTAGGAAACAGTTATAACACTGGAGTTACATAATTTTACCTTAGCACTAACCAAAAGGGATGCCAAGAGTCCAAAGAAAACATTACATCACTATAAGTACAGATAAAAATCTGTAAGATGTATTTTATACAATGAAAAGGAACAAACTTATAAATATTTGCCTTCAGTGTTTATTTTAGATGCTTTATAAAGACTATTACATGAGAATTTTAATATTTCTTACCATAATAATTGGGATGAGTCTGAATATCAACTATGGCATACAGAGATATTGCTTATTACTTATTTACATGATAGTGGTTATCATAAGATATCTAGAGTCACAATGGTACCTTGAATGAGAAAGTTCCCCATAGGCTCACATGCTTGAATGCATGGTCATCAGAGAGTGGTACTGTTTGAAAGATAACAAGGATTAGGAGTCGTGGTTCTGTTGCAGAAAGTAAGTAACTACAGTGTGTTTTGGGATTTCAAAATCCCATGAAAGGAAAGGCTCTCTCTTCCTCCCTCCCTCCCTCTCTCTCTCTCT
The DNA here is from genome assembly GCF_011762505.2 of Arvicanthis niloticus. NCBI lineage: Eukaryota > Metazoa > Chordata > Mammalia > Rodentia > Muridae > Arvicanthis > Arvicanthis niloticus. The sequence goes on along the minus strand of NC_047664.1, from coordinate 60,563,316 downwards.
CTCCCCTCCTTGTCTCCCCTCTCCTACTGTTTCTTCCTTCCATCTTCTCTCAAAAGCCTGCAAGTCATAATGTAGCACCCAGCAGCTGTCCCTAAGACATGCCCTGCTTCAATGTTTCCTGTGGTAATGAAAATGATCTGAGCCTTTGATACTGTAAGCAAGTCCCCAATTAAATGCTTTCTTTTATGAGAGTTGACTTGGTCATATTGTCTCTTAACAGCAGTACAAAACTGGATAAGACACTTACTGACTGAACTTGATACTAGTAAATATAATCAATTCTCCTTTATTTTGAGTTTCTATTTAAATGTAGTTTTTAATTTCCATAAAAATTAGCCTTGAAAGAAAATACTCAGTGTGGTATTCTTTATCTCATTGCCTTTGAGTTTTCATAGCAAATCAAAAGTATTGAATCTCATATTTTCTATCATCTTGAAATTCTATAATATTAATGCTCTGATTCATATAAAAATTGTATTACTTGTTTAAAACTAACATACCTTTATTCTAGTATCTACCTCTGTTATACTGGATGCTTGTGTAACTCAACCCGCTCGATTTCCCTTGATATTGACTTGTGTCTAGACTCTTCAAGACTCACAATTGTCTGCACTACAATGACAGTTATTTACAGATGTGATTAATGTCCCCTGACTTTTCCTAATAGTAAACTCAACAGATTTCTAGAGTTAGAACCCTGCCTTTTCTAATTTATATTTCTTACAAAAGAATATGGATATTTCATTGCAAGCTAAATTTAGCAAGGGAACCAATTATTATCAGTGGATTATTAAATACAGACAATTCTTTCCTGCATTCTTGGCATAAACAGTGCATGGTACAAACTCTAGATACTTGTATAACTTCATTTTTGCAACATATTTGTTTATGATTTATTCCAAATATACTCCAAGAATATATATAATTGTATTTATACTCACTGGGAATTTAATTGAGTAAAAGTAAATTTAGGGGAAATGATTTGTGACAAATATATTAGATACAATGGAGGACAAAGGAAAATTAATAGATATTTTCTGCAGAGTCAATTCAATATTCCCAGTGAGTCTTTTTTTTTCTCTTTAATTTCATAATGAAGAAAAACATTACATTTTATTACAGACAATGAAAAGTTGAATATCGTAAATTAGTGAAACAAAACAAACTGAAAAGAGTAAAACCTAATAAAAGCAAACACAGGAGCAAAGGGGTGTCTTACTGTAATGTCACACACTTTGTCTAATTATGGCTCACTTTACTCATGATTAATTTAGCTTCTGTTGTGCATTCATATAACTTCTATAAATCTCACTTTCTTAAAGGTAGGAATAGAACCCCTACCTTTCTTTATATCATGATTATTACATTCAATTATTAAATATAAACTTTTGCATATTGACTTGCAAGTTTTCTCATATCTAGTGAAATTTACTTAATAGTAGATAATAATATTTTGAATGCCCATGTTAATAAAAACTCTCAATATAATAAACATGTATGTAACTATATGATTACAGTTTACTGAAAGGCATCTTACCATTGAGAGTTACAGTGTTATAGAATAAGAAACTTAAAAATTTCTGGTAGCTGAGATAAAAATTTTAGGCTAGAAGGTCTTGAAGACTTTAATGGCTAGTTTTTTACAAACCTGATACAAGATAGAATCTTGTGGGAGGAAGAAGGTGCATCAATTGAGAAAATCCCTGGGCACGTTTGTGAGAAATTATGTGAGTTAATTTTCTTAATTAGAGATTGATAAAACAGAATCTAGCCACAGGGTGGTACAACTTTTGGCAAGATGATCCTTGTGTGAATAAAAAAGCATGCAAAACCAATCTTAAGGCAAGATAGTAAGCAGCACTGCTTCATAATCTCAGGTTCAGTTAATGCCTTGGATCCCTGCCTTGAATTTCTGCCCTGCCTTTCCTAGATCAGAGGTTCTCCAGCTTCTTAAATCTTGACCCTTTAATACAGTTCCCCATGTCGTGGTGACTCCCAGCTGTAAATATATTTTTGTTGCTACTTCATAACTGTAATTTTACTACTGTTATGAACTGTAATACCTGACATGCAGGATAATTGATACTCCTGTGAAAGGGTCATTTGATCCCCAAAGGGATTGTGACGCACAGACTGAGAACCACTTCCCTCAGTGATGGACAAGAAACTGAAACATAAAATAAATCTTCTCCAGATTGCTCCGTGGCCCTGGTGTTTTATCACAGCAATACCAACTCCAGTCCAAGAAAATGAATGACAAAAGAGACAATAATACCCAATGGACTTTAAGATCTGCCATACAGACCACAGAAGGAATTAAAGCAAGGGGCCTGCATCCTAGAGAGAAATACAGTGAGGAGAGGATGTTTCTGCTTAGTTGATTTTGCTTAGAACACAGCAGGGAATCTTCTGGTCAAAGAAACCTCAAGAATAATAGCAGTTTGAGGTCTTAGGCATTGAAGACCATGGCCTGTCATTGGATAACACTTGACCAGTGAGGCTTTATAGAATATGGAAGTCCAAGTTGTAAATCAAAAATAAAATAAAACCCATTTAATGTACTTTTTATTACAGCTGTATGTGCAACAATTTGAGTTGTATTAGATAACAGACACTTAAGCTACTGAGCTTCAATCTTAGTAAAAAGAAAGGAAAAAAAAAAAAAAACCAATCCTTTGTCCAAGAATCCATCACTGTATCATTCATATAACAAAAATAAAATCGTGGTTTTAAAAGTGGACTGGGGTACCTATTTGTTGGGGGTCTGCTGAATCTATTGTATGTAATATGTTATAAAAGAGCATGTTTTTAACTGAATTTCTGGCTGTGGATAATGAGTGATCTAACATTTATCTAAGCTGATATAAAATTACTTCTTTTTCAGCTGTAAAATTTATGTTATTTTTTATTGTATATTTTATTTATTCACATTCCAAAGTTATCCCATTTACCAGTTTTCCCTCTGGAAACCCCCTATTCTATTATCCTCACTTCCCCTGCTTATATAAGGGTGCTCCCCCACCCACTAACTCCTGCCTCGCTGCTCTGGCATTCCCCTACACTGGGGCATCGAGCCTTCACAGGACCAAGGGCATCTCCTCCCACTGATGCCTGGAAAAGGCCACTTTCTGCTACATATGCAACTAGAGCCATCGGTCCCTCCATGTGTACTCTTTAGTTCGTGGTTTTGTCCCTGGGAGCTTTGGGCTTTCTGGTTGTTTGATATTGTTCTTCCTATGGGTTGCAAGCTGCTTCAGCTCCTTCAGTCCTTTCTCTAACTCCTCCATTGGGGACCCCATGCTCAATTCAATGGTTGACTGTGAGCATCTGCCTTGATATTTGTCAGCCTCTGGCAGAGCCTCTCAGGAGACAGCTATATCAGAATCCTGCCAGAAAGCACTACTTGGTATCCGCAGCAGTGTCTGGGTTTGTTGTCTGTCTATGGGATGGATCCCCAGGTCTCTGGATGACCTTTTCTTCTGTCTCTGCTCCACACTTTGTCTCCATACTTTCTCCCATGAGTATTTTGTTCCCCTTTCTGAGAAGGACTGAAGCATCCACACTTTGGTGTTTCTTCTTCTTGAGCTTCATGTGGTCTGTGAATGGTACCTTTATAAAATTTTAAAAATGAAATATACATGGTGAGTCAGATATCTTTGTAGACTCATTGATTAGAACTGTAATGTTAAAAAAAGCGTATAGATACGTTAAGGAATCATATCACAGAAATGAATAGAAAAAAACCTTTACAAGACATACAGATATCTTCGAGGTCCAGTCCTGCTTTCTCTGCCTATGGATCAGTATGTTCCTATGGATCAGCTACTGCTCCAGCCCCTGCCTGCATGTTGCTATGTTCCCTGCCATGATAATACTGGACTAAACCTGTGAAAGTGTAATTAAGTTCCCAATTAATGCTTTCTCTTATAGAAGGTGCCATGGTCATAATGTCTCTTCACAGCAATAATACAGTGACTAACACAGCATACCTTTCCCAATCTGAATCCATCACTAAGAGGATTCAAAGCAAGAAATCAAAGAACTAGAGGCAGGAACAGAAGCTCAACCCATGGAGCAATACTCCTTACAGCCTCACTCCATGTGTCTTACTCAGCCCACTTTCTTTTATTACCCTGGAGTGTCTGTACCATCTTTGTGCTGCACACAGAGAGCTCCTGCATCAGGCACTAATAAAGATAATGCTTCTATGACATGCCTGCCACCCAATCTGATGAGTTATATTTTCAACTGAGATTCCTTCTACCCAGAAGTACCTAGGTTTGTGTTGACAAAACCCCTAAGTAGAGAAAAAACGGAAAAAAGGAATGGATCTCTGATGTCTCCTTATGCTCCACTCCTTCACCCTCTCCTTACCTGCTAGTCCAATCCTCCCTCCCTCTTCCCTTTCCTCTCTTTTCCTCTCTCTCCCCTATTCCTCTTTCTTAGCTCCATTTGTCTTTGGATTGTGTACCGAAAATTCAATCTTAAGTCTCTGCAACAAACTGCCATCTGGAAGTAGGAGAGAGACATCTAGCCAGAAACCATCCACTCTTTCTTTGATCTTAACTTCTAGTTTGATCTTAAACTTGTAGTTTCCAGAACTGAAAACAAACACTTATTGTTGTTGTTGTTGATTTACTTGTTTAAGCAACCCCATCTGTGTGCTACTTCGTTATGGCATCTTAAATAGATTATGGTTCCAAAGAAAGGAAGAATTAATAGTGTTCCAATATTTGACTTGATCATATTTCTAAATTTTCACAGGTTTTAATGGTTTTCCAACAAGAAATGTATGATGGGCATGCTAGGTTTCTAAAAGTATACACTCTAAAATATTATAAAATAAAATTTATGAATACATTTCTTTTAAAATTGTAATTTTTCTAATTTATAATAACTTAAAATGAACTATAATTTAAATATCCCAATAGTATTCCTCACCAGTACCCAGAGTTCTATTCAGTCTGTATGTTTTTAATCTTCAGTTTCTCAGAAATATTTTAGCAATTATGTGACTAGGCTTACTGGATCATTTTTTATTACCTCCATCACTATTTTAATTATTCTTTTTCACCTTCTTGGTAGCTGTCTACTTAGAATGAAATCAGAAAATGAGTGTTTGACTTATATACAACTTCAGTAAGTATTTAGTGTACAGTGAAGAAAACAAATGGAAATTAATCAGTATATGAGAACCTAAAAAAAATATAAAGGTCTTTTTCTTTTTTGCTAATATTATAAAAATGCAATAAATAACTTAAGACCAGCATGGCGTGATTTTGAGAGTGTACATGTGTATAGGTATATGGCAGCATATGGGGGAAGGAATGGAAGTAGGAAATAACATAATTATATGCTAATCTAAAATATTTAATTACTTTTATGAAGTGGATAGTAGATAAATAGATAGTTTCCAATTCAGAAAACCAATTGATCCACAGATTCATTGATCACAATAGGCTATTAATAAAAAGTTATGCCTCAAAAGACGAAAGATGTAGATTTAAATGGACCTGGAAGTCAGGTGACAGTCTTAGGAGGCTTTATCTTTATGAAGATGAAACAAAAAGAAGCTGAAAAAGTTGAAGGGAGAATCGCAAAAACATTTTGAATCTTAACTGTTTTCCATTGGACTTAAGGAATAATGTTTGAATACTTTTTAACCACCACCTTTCTTTTTATGTAGTTTTTTCTGTGACATCTATATTCAGCAACTGTAATTTATCACTTAATACCGAAAATGGGCACTTCATGGAAAAATAAGTTAATAAAAAATCTATGTGGTTCACTTTTAAATCACAGCAAGCAAATAGCCAAAAAGCAAAATACATTTTAAAGGGCAAAAATTTAGTTTTAGAAACTGTGGATCATCTGCAAGATAAAGGGCAAAATTAGAGATTTTATCATAGAGATTTACTGAAAGGTAAAAATAAATATTATAGAATTTGAATCAATAAAAAAATAAAATAGCTCTGAATAAAAGGTGAATAATTTTAGAAGACAGAAGGAGAAAAATATTTGTGTGTGAGGACAAAATGAAAAGAAGAGAAAAGAAGCAGGAAAGAGAAAGGAAAGAGAGAAGAAAGGAGGGAGGGATAAGGGAAAGAAGAAAAAAGAATAAAAAAAGGAAGAGGGAGAGGAGAGAAAGAGGAAGAGAAGAGGAAGAAAATAAGGAAGGAAGAAGGGAATGGAGGAAGATAAAAAGTAAAATCGATTTTGACGTAACTGGGAAATTTGCCTCAGGCCTCTTTTCTTGTTTCTAATAAGGTCAGCATTCAGCAGAAATTCATGGAGAATTCCAGGTAGGTGGGAGATTGTAACTCATGTGCTATCCTCTCCAAACTCTACAACCTGACCCACCAGCATACCTCTGTATTATCTATCTAGCAATATAGACCACCTGAGAGAAGTTTAACTTTTCACATGTATACCAAATCTAGGCACTGTGGAAGAAATTGATATGTGATCAAACATACAGAACACAGAACTTACACCTCCATATTCACTACTCAGGGAATGGGTGAATATCGTGTACATGTTCATTTCCACAGTGCTTCAAGGAATTGGTCAAGATCAATACAAAATAATCCAGTGTCTTCTATACAAGTGAAGCACTTGATCGTTTTTTGAACAAGAAGTCTAAATATCAGCAGCCTTATGGTCATCATTCCTCTTGTAAAAAGCCTTCATGAACTGGGATAACATAGAGCCTCAGTACTGTGTATATTTCGGCCTTACGAAGCAGAGGAATTAGCCACTCTACACGCAGGAAATACTTAAAGCAGGTCTCAAATATTCCAGCTGCCCCAGTGATGACTGCATAGTGACCGGAATAGGTCCTGACATGAAGAATATGCAGGGTAGATATAGTTCAAAGATTATGGTCTCCATCATCACATGCCAAGCTTGGAAACAGAAAAAAACTGTTGTGAAAACAATGAATGAGGAAGTTATTTCATTAGAAGGGAATGAACAGAAGATTAAAGAAATTGCACAATGGCAAAGCAAGTCAGCCATATTCATAATAAACAGCAAGAATGACACAACGGCCAGCCTTGTAGCTTTCAAACTCAGTCAACGCTTGTAAACTTCTCTTTGCAAACCTTGTTGTTCTACAGCATAATGAGGAGAGAGAATGGGGAAAAGCCAAACAGAATGCTTCTATTGGGGTCAGGTATGACAGTAAGTTTATATTTGAATTCATTTACTTAAATATCAGCTGAATAAATACCCCCAGAAATACAATTATTGTTTGAATAGCTACTACTGTACTAAATTATTAGGATCAATAGTCTTTAACTGTGGGCCACAGGCATTGTTTTAAAAATGTCAGGTTGTTCTAACATGTAATGATTGTTAATAGTCAATATTACTTATGACCTGAAGTAAAAATACTTCAATGCTATTTTTATCTCATGAACGTACTTCCTCTCTATATACAAGCCCTTCTCCCTGCTTCCTCTATTCCTTTGTCCCTTGCTAAAGTTGTTTTGGGTTTACGGGAGTTAAAATAAACGATACAGGGTTAAAAAAAAAAATGAGTCCCAGACACATTATAAAGACATCCATACAGATCGCAAAAAAATGTTGAAGGGATTCCAGTATCCCTAAGTGTGTGTTCCTGTTCTGGAGGGCCTCCCACGAAGATCTCTGGCCCTATTGTATGCAGGAGTCCGAGCCAAGGGGATTGAGTGCGAGCAGGCAGGGGGAGTCACCTCCACTGCTGCTGCCTCCAATCTTGTCTCTGAGTCTTCATTGTTGCCTCCCAGTCACTTCCAGGTGCTGCATCTGTCTCTCTGTGCTGAGCCGGTCCAGTGCTGCTAGCTGGTAAGGAGGGGAGGGTTGGGAAAGCAGATCTCTTCCCAAGTGTTACAGCTCTTGCGAGAGAAACTCTCGGACACTGGGATGATTCTCGCACACCTTTACTTCTCCTGAATAGGGCTCTTATATACAGTTTTGGGGTGGGTCAGGGTCTGGCAGCAGATAATGCCTATTGGCTTGGTCTGAGAGCTTGGAGATACCTCATCTACATGTGGGAGATCCTGAGACACTGCTCCTCGTGACTGATGGCCATAGACGTCTCTGTGAGAGAGGTTGTGGAGGGCTGAAGTTAAATGAAAGAAGCCAGGGCCCAGGAACAGAGCTGAACACCGATTAGGGTCCAGGGTTCAAGGCCTGTGCTCGACCAGGTGCCCAGCTGCTTCTCACATCCCACTGCCCCACACCTAAGAGTCTCTGGTTGTTTCTGTTCCTGTACACAACCATTCACCCATACTCCTCTAAGTACCACACTAAAACTCACTGGTTGTCTAAATTAGACTTTGGTGGTATCCATACTTTGGTCCATCCTTGGTTTATCATCTGTAGTGAATAGAGATTTCTTCAGATCTTCCCAAGAAACAGTGTCAGACAGCAGTATCACTACATTCCACCTATACCCAGGCCTTACACAGATTTGAATTCATTTACTGTTCATTGAGAACTTGACTTTGGATATAAAAGGCATTCTATTTATAGTCAATCTCTTTAAAGTGAGTCCTTCAGCAAGATTCAAATATGTGAAGAGAATTCAAATTTTAAAATGAAATAGCACATCTTTTTGTCCTTCTTCTATATAATACCTGGCTTTCGAATTCATTCTTAAACGTTAACTTTAACTCTGAATGTAGACTGAGTCAATTTGTTCTCGATAACTTTGCTTTCTCTGTCCCTAAAGTGATAAACCCCAGGGTTTATCATAACTAAATTAATAATAATAATAATAATAATAATAATAATAATAATAATAATAATCTACAAGGAAGCATGCATGACTGACTGAAATATAAATTAATTAAGTATTTAAAACATTATAAGCAGATCATTATTTGTCATCTATGCTTCTATTTTAATTCCTTAAAACCAAAATTCAGTCAAGTGGCTATAGCCAGACACACAAAATTCTGAAAATGGGTTTTCCTTAGATAGTTTTGAGAGAACTTAGTGTTAAGCTGCTCTTTATTTGCATATCTTCTCATTTCCTCTTAGTTTTTTGAGCATTTTGTTCAATGTATTTTCATCTTATTCATTCCGTCCCCTACTTCTTCCCAGTCTTTTACTTACTTTCCTACCCACCAGATTTTATATTCTCTCTCTCTCTCTCTCTTTCTCTCTCTCTCTCTCTCTCTCTCTCTCTCTCTCTCTCTCTCCCTCCCTCCCTCCCTCCCTCCCTCTCTGCCTTTTTCCCTCTCTTCCTTCCTCCCTCCTTTTCTCCCTCTCTCACCCCCTCTCTCCCTCTCTCCAATCCATCATTCCCTCTCTTTTCATCCATTAAATATAGTTTGCACTGTCCATATAATTTTGTACATGTATTATTTTTGAATGAACAGTTTTTCCCTTTTTAAAAAAAATTTTTAAATTGGGTATTATATTTACATTTCAGATTTTATACCCTTACCCCACTTTCACCCACCACCCAGAAACCTCCTATCCCATACCCCCTCCTCCTCATGTTTCTATGAGGCTGTGCCCCCACCTATCCCCTGCCCCCACTCCCCCAACCCACACTCACTCCCCCCCCCCCAAACTCTGTGTTTGTCCTTCATGGGACCAAGAATCTCCTCTGCCACTTATGGCCGAAAAGGCCATCCCCCCTACATATACAACTGGAGTCATAGGTCCCTCCCTATGTGCTCCCAGGCTGGTGGTTTAGACCCTGGAGAGCTCTGGTTGATTAGTATTGTTGCTCTCCTCATGGGGTCACAAACCCTTTCTGCTCCTTCAGTCTTCTCTCTAACTTCTCCATTGGGAAACCATTGATCATATCAATGGTCTATGGCCATACCACCCTGAACGTACCTGATCTCATCTAATCTCAGAAGCTAAGCAGGGTCGGGCCTGGTTAGTACTTGGATGGGAGACCAACTGTACATGTGGTTTTAACTATTGTAAACCAACTAAGTCCATATTTTAAGGGTGATCATGAATTTACAATAGTCATTGTTTTGCATCTCTATTAATACTTCAAAATTAGTCTTTTGTAATGTTGGGATACTTGAAAGCTTATATATGGATATGTCACTCAAACTATGATACATTTTCTAATAATTAATTTGGGGGTAGGGGTGTGATATTAAAAGTACAGACCCATATTTGTTGAAAACTTCAGTGTGTAACTCAAAGGAATTAAAACAAGTAAAGAGGATTGTATATCTATTCAAATGTCTATGTTTTGCTGAGATTATTTGAATAGGACATTCTGACAGTTAATATAGAACAGGTGTCTTGCAGCATGATCGTATCTTCCTAGAGTTTAAACCTAACTGAGAATCTTATGATTTAACTACTGAAATACTCATTTCTAGGAAATATTATATATGAAGTGGTAAGCAATATCACTGATTTGTAAATGTTATTTAAAGTATAAAAAACTTATCTTGAACACATATGTTTGATCCTGCAGTTGTTCTGCTATTCTGAAATACATTTCATTTGCAGGTGGACAGTAGTAACCAATATTTCTACTGGCTGAATACATAATGTGCCTCATTTATCAATCTAGTTGTAATTATTTCAGCCTATCAATACTCCAGGGCAGAGAAGTAAGAACAAAAGTCACATGTCAGAAGCTTCTTCCAAGTGATAATGATGTAACAGGATGGACAAAATACAAAGAAATAGAAGTCCAATTGGCTAAGCCAACAGACAGAGAAGCTACTGAATCAAAATTCACATCTCACAACAGCCAACTCCTATTGGTCTTTACAGGGAGGTCATTGTGACACCTTGACCTAGAAATATTCATGCTTGCTATAAATTACTATAGATTGATGATAGATAGATAGATAGATAGATAGATAGGTAGATAGATAGAAAAGATGGAAAGAAAAGGGAAGTAAATGAGAAGAAAACAAGAAAAGAAAGAAAAAAAAGGAAGAAAAAATGTTATCCCCACAGCCAATGAGGTATAAAATAATTTTGAAAATAATAAAAAAAAGCAAATTTGACCTCAGACCTTAATGTCCTTTCCAGGTGGGCCTGAAAATTACAGTGGCATGACAGATTAATGGAAGAGCACAAGCATGCATTGAAGTTCTCTGAGGTGTAGGAGCTCTAATTACAGGGGAAATTATTCTATGTTAGTAGAAGAGCTATGCTTATAAACTGAACTGGACCAGAGGCAACAAACAAAGCAGCACAAAGGAGCCTGGGCTTATGGCACTTAACCCTGGCCAGTGTCTAGATAGATGAGGGTTACTTTGCTCAACTTTGTACAGATTACTCGCAACTTCCACATCCTATCTCTGGTAAAAGGAATGTCTTCTTAAGGTACAGAGAGGTCACTGTCTACATGGATACTCCAAGCCCTCCTTCCTTTAGGTCAGCATGCCCTTCTCTACCAGCTATGTTTTAAAAGTGTCTTTAACTTGATACAAATGACATGCTGGAGTGGTTAACTTTTGATATGAGCTCTTTCAACTGTTGCATATCAGTACTGCAGTCATGAAGGAAGCACAGAGGACAGTTTTGGAGATGCCAAGTACTTGATCTCCATAGTCGCTCCTCATAGATCTTTGATGTTCTTGACTGGTTCGGTGTATTATTACTATTTCCCTCTTTTTATAGGAAGAACTTAAAAATTCATGAACATTTAAGTAACTATCTCATCCCTGAACAAGCTTGAAATATATCTTATTGATAGAACAAACACAAAGCCTGAATCAGGTTTTGTTAGAACAAAACCAAAAAACTCAAATATACTACCAGAATAATTAATTTGAAACATACAACTAAAGGTAAATCATCAAATCTACCCATATCTCCTCCCTTCCAATTGCTTCCAGTCTTCTTAGACTGGAATAAAATATCACTATTTTCTCCAAACTTAATGTGCTCTTTTATACTTCTGGGACCTAATGAGTATGCTTTGTGCTGTCAATATGTTCATGGGTATAAGGTAATTTATGTGCATGGATAATGCAGCAGGGCCTTTGCTCCAATGGAAAACTGGCTCTCCCCATTGGCAGCCTTCAACTGCTGATAGCTGCTTACTGATGCATGGGATGTTTCTGACTCCATCCATTCCTGGATTTTGTCTGTGTTGACCTTGTGCAGGTCTTGTACCAGCAGTCACAGCTGCTGTGAGTTCCCATGTGCAACAGCCTTCTAATGTTCAAATAACACTGTTTCACATTAGCCGTCCACTACCTCTGCCTCGTAAACATCATCACCTCCCACTCGCTAAACTGTCCTTAGCTGAGTGCTTGATGATAAAATGCTAATATATCCATCAAGTAATTCATCATACACACAATACTTCTTTTAAACCTGCACCAAAACAAAAGTGATATTTCTGAATAAGTAGATACCAACCAAAAAAAAAAAAATCTAGGAAATCAAATCCTTTTCTAGACAATCATTAATCAAAAGCATCATAAAAACTAACTTTAAATACATTTTAGTATTTTTTCAAATAGTTTTACAATCCATTAATCCACAAAGACAAATTGTCTCAATTATGAAGTAGCTCATTCAATTTATAAGCATTAGAATAATTTTAAAACAGGTGTTTTATGCAGTTTCTTCTATTCCAGTTATTTGTAAGACTAGATTTCTCCTCCAGTTAAACTTGGCAAATGCCAGTGTTTGTGATAGAATCAAGCCCGGATCTATTAGATATATCTGTTCCACAGGCACCACACACTGGGACCTTCTGTCTTCTTTCTGGGTAAGATTAATGATGTGGTAGTAGGGTCCAAAGGTCACACGCCTTCTTGTTTTACCTCCTGAAACAGTGATGAAGCCTGAAGAGAACCCCCACTGAAATGAAAACAGGTTTTTAATCAGAGTCTTTATTTTTTACTTGCATTTCCTCCCCCAAGCTGAATATCAAAGATCCTCTTTAGTCAAAACAAAAATAACTCCAGCAGGTGTTTGTTTCTTCTCTAACACATTTTATCTCTCTTTAGGGACTATGGTCACAGAAGCTTCTGCACCATAGGCTGTGTTGTAGGGGAAAAAAGAAAAGAACGTTCCCATGGTGACAAAATTATTTAAACAAACCCTTACTGTTGAAAATATTACACTTCTGGGTTATGAAAATTTAGTATGTCACATGATATGCTACTCAGGCTAAAAGGTTAGCAAATATATGTGTATAATACTGTGAGAGTATCTGTGGAAGTAGTTACATGAGAAAGAGTCAAACAGGTATATTATTCGATTTTCTCATCTTTTTCCACTAATCGATGTGTATTCGTATACATTCCACTATTAAATATATTCATATTTCCCATTTAGCACATGTAATTATTAAGGATTTATATTTTATTTTGAAAAATATTATGAAAGAAATATCTGGCAAGATCTTTGTTTTTCTTAATTAAGAGTAGATTAAGCCAATGATAGTCATTGGTAACCAAATGGTGTTTCAGGCATTAATCCTATAAAAAGTATGATTTATCAAAGTTTATCTCCAATTTTTATATCAGTGCCATTTATTTCATTATTTCTTTTGACTACTTAATAAACATTTTACATAAACCATACTGGTCTTCCAAAATATATATAAGATCAATAATATAGAAGAGTTAAGTTTCAAGGCATGGAGATTGCTTAAAATTGGCTAGAAGCTGAAACAGGGGTAATAAGTGTGACAACCCTTCCAGAAAACCAAAGTTCAGTGTCCAGCACCCAAACACAGCAGGTGACTTAACAGTCAATAACTACAGAGACATAAAATCCAATACTATCTTCTTTACATTTTAACCAACTTCATATCACACACACACGAACACACCACATGAAAGTAAATACTTTTTAGAAAACAAATAGAAGACAGGTAGAAAGGTAGCATTGATATTTAAGTCACTTAATTTATTTATTCCTCTTATATGTATTGTAAACTTTAGCATAAAAAAACTTACATCTGCGTAAAGTATACTCAGATGTTTCTCTTGACACCTTTCTGTCACCAATAAGTATAAGAATTATTTACCCAACCTTTTCATTGTCTTAGGTTTTATAAGCATCCTAGCTTATAAGAAGGATGTGGGTAGGGTATATATGAATACCACAGAATTGTATACTTAGAGTAGAGGTTAGTGTCCAGTAAAGGACTTTACACTAAATGTATTTTATATTTATTTTGTTTTAATTATATTTATAAAATGGTAGTAAATTTTGAACCAAATTCATTATGGGAACATGATATACACAAAAGTGTAACTATAATTTTTATACCATGAATCCTTATTAATTTTCTTATTATTTTGATTCTTGATAAAATAGCTCAAGTATCTTTATATTAGTGGAAGACTTTTAAATCATCATTTCTGCAGTCTGTTTGATCAAGTTGGATATATGTGTCAATCTGTAATATTTTTAGTGTTCTTGGTATAGTTTCTGTAATGGGCATTAAATTATGTGGGTCTCAATCTTTTGGCTATATACGAAAGCACCAATAAGAAGAATTTTAATGTGTTCTTGAAGGAATAAAACAAATATTAATGTAATGGCAAATGTTTTCAGTTTTTTCGTTTGTTTGATATATATATATATATATATATATATGTATACGTATATATACATATATATACATATATATGTATACGTATATATATGTATATATACGTATATATATGTATATATACATATATATGTATATGTATATATATACGTATATATATGTATATATACGTATATGTATATATATACGTATACATATATATATGTATATATATGTATATATATATTTGTGTGTGTGTGTCTTGTGGAAACAACTTTATATCATGATCAAGGTAAAACCAAGAATGAAAAATCATGAATCTATTCAGAAAGAAAAGGGATGAAGAACAATAAAAACTGGAGAAAGAGAAGAGGGAAGAAAAAGAATAAGAGAATATAGAAAGAATGTACAAATTTACTACTACACACCATTTGAGGTTCTGCATCCAAATTAAGTCATAATTTTATATCAACTCCTCAAACAGAATCTATTAGTTCCATTTCAGAATGACCAATAGTAATATTTTGACGGTGTAATAGAATACTGAAAGTACTTTCATGTGGCTTCAGATATCTTACAGAGTTCTCAGAGCTAGAGGATAATGTCCTATATCCTCAACAAGTGTCTTGTTGTTAAAGCATACTTGTTAAAAGCTCATAGCCTTCATCTAGCTGTACTCAACCCTTACCATGAAGCTTTATGAGATGAGGAAAACAAGCTTTGGAACTGGAGAAAGAAAAGTGTTTGTCCTGTGCAGGCAATCCCTTCTGTCAATGGAAAAGAGAATACACATGCTTCAAGTGTCAATCTGAGTAATAAGAACCAATAAAAACTGTAGAGATCATAGAAAGCTTGATCTGGTCTCCAGTAGATGTGTAAGTGTGAAGCTAAGTTTTGTTTTCCATCTCATCCATTTAAAGATGGAGACATGGGCTGGGTACACACTCTCTATGGGCTAAGTGAAATGCAAAGAATTCTTTTATGTGACTGTTATTTCCAGCATGTGTAAATACATTACAAAGCTTTTTACAAGTAAATTGGCTTTATATGGGTTCCCAGAAAGACAGTAGATCAATCAAAGAGCATGCAAAAAATATAACAACAACAAAAAAAATAGCCCCCTAGAATCTACTAAACTGAGAAGCAAGCCATGAGTGGGTAGCAATGGTGCATTCATAAAATAACTCCTTGGAGACTTCTACCAAAAAACCTCACCAGAGAATACATTTGAATTTAAAATATGCTCCACCAAGAATTCACTAGCACAATATTTATTGTAAGGCTTTGAATCTTTATGTTTGCTGAGCTCTAGGGACAGACGAACCAAATAACATTAGATGAACAGAGAAGTTGAAGATCCAGGAAGCTGAGCTCATGCCACATACCCACTTGTCCCCACCACCAAGAATGGGAAGTTCAATCCTTTGTAGACTGATTTTTTAAAATAAGAAGTGTTAAAAAAAATTGAGCCACATGAGGTACTATTGACTCTCTTTATAGACGAGATATTATAAGCTCTTCACTGAATATTTGTTGATTATCTTAATGATAATAGGTGTTTCTCCAAAGTCTAATAAAACAGCTTCAAGAGGGACAAAGCTGGTACTTTCAGGGGGCTTAAATTCCACCAGAAAAGACAGAAATAAATCACATGATGCAATTCTAAAAACTCAGTTAACACTGAGAAGAGAACATGTAGCAGAATTTTTCCCCAATTAATTTAAATATTAATACAACAAGAAGCCTGTGATTGGACAGTGGAAAAAGAAAGCGGGCTGAGAAGTTTAGGGACGAGGACCGAGAGACAGAGGGAGGAAAGAAGGGAAGGAGATGAAGAGAAGAGATGGAACCTATAGGAGAAGAAGAGCTAGAATCACACAGTCCTGGGGGGGTCTTAAGAATTGGGGAATTCTTAGATAAATAATTAAATATTAAGTGGGGTGTGTTTGCCCCATCTAGCTGTGTAGCTTGTGTTTATTTCAATTGAGTTTGAATTCATTCTGCTGGCATTTTGTGGGTTGAGAATTTGCTAATATAAATCTGATTGATAAATTACAAGCCTCTAGAGTTTTAATTTTAAGGGGTTACTGGGATTTGTGACTGCTAACCACTGGAGGTTATGTGACTGAGAATGTGAGCAGAATCTGCAGCCAGAGAACCACATGATGGGCTCTCACAAGTTTGCCATGGAGGCAAGATCTCTGGAGAAGAAAGTAGCTGGGTATAGCGCAGAATCGTGCCTTTAAAAAATATTTCACACAATAAGAACAAGCTGGATAAGGCCTTCAAGGATAACTAAGTGTCATGGGTTATGGTGCGCCAGTGTGAGATAGTAGACCCTATTGTCAATCTAATCCCACACTATTCCTAAAACCACATAAAGTGTTTCTAGCAGCCATAGGAAGTCTAACAACATACAACATTTATAAGAGGAATACACAAGACCAACTCTCAAGTAGGGTAGTAAGTTATATTCTCTTAATTACTTGAAACCTCTAATTATCTGTGGTATGGTTCTCTTAAAAATATGAGTTTGATAATTATGTAAGTAAATAAAGTAAATAATATCAAAGTTTTCAGTTGTATTTGTTTGGGGGATTGTTTGAATTGGAACATTTTGTTACGACAATCGTAAATCACATGCTCCTATAGTACCCAAATAACTATGAGGCAAATAGTCTGTGTGACATAAACAGTGAGTGCATCAGAGATGGTCTTGGGTGAGACAGAAAAGAAGCACACCTGGAGGTCAGTAGAGAAGACCAGCAGCAATCTCAAGCTGTGTCAATGCCTACCTTATCCATGTTCATCAGTCAAGAAGGATATTAACAGATTATTCTCATCATTGATAAAGACATAACAAAAAGATATTTCTAAGAACAGAAAAGCCACAGATACATGATAGTTTTCATACTATGTTGTTACAGCTGTTCTTTTGTTGGTTCTTACTAATCACATATTGTCTCTAATAAATGAAATGAAAATAATGGAGTGGTGTGTATGGCTTTTTGATCAAGTCTATCCCCCATTTCCTCCCATCCAGCTCCTAGCCTCTAAAAATTCCATATGATCTATCAATATTTTTTATTTGATATTTTATGTATTTACATTTTATATGTTGTCCCCTTTCCTGGTTTTCTCCCATCCCATACCCCTCCCCTAGCTTCCATGAGAGTGTTCCCACTCCTACTTCCCCACCCTGGCATTCCCCTTCACTGGGCAATCAAGCCTTCATAGGAGCAAGAACCCCTCCCATTGATGTCAGACAACACCATCCTCTGCTACATATGTGGATGGAACCATGGGTCCCTCCACGTATACTCTTTGGTTGGTGGTTTAGTCCCTAGGAGCTCTGGGGGTGGGGCGGTCTGGTTGATTGATATTGTTCTTCCTATGGGTTACAAACCCATTCAGCTCCTTCAGTCCTTTCTCTAACTCCTCCATTGGGGTCCCTGTGCTTAGACCAATGGTTGGCTGCAAACATCCATCTCTGTATTTGTCAGGCTCTGGCAGAGCCTCCCGGAGACAGCTATAACAGGCTCCTGTCAGCAAGCAATTCTTGGCATCCACAATAGTGTTTGGGTTTTTTGTCTTTATATGGGATGAATCCTCAGGTGGGGCACTCTCTGGATGGCCTTTCCTTCAGTGTCTGTTCCACACTTTGTCTCTGTATTTCCTTTAAACAGGGGCCATTCTGGGTTAAGAATTTGGAGATGAGTGAGTGGCCACATCTTCCAACCAGGGGCCTGGTGTAGCCTCTGAATAAAATCTCCACAGATTCTCCCTCCACTTTGTTGGGAATTTCAGCTAATCTCATTCCAGTTTGGTCCTGGAAGCCTTTTGCTTTCCTGGCATCTGGGACTTGCAGGTGTCTACCCCAGTTCCACATCCCTCATTGCTATACACCTCTGTTCAATTTCCTGACTCTCTGTATGTATATCATCCCCTTCTCCTCCCATTCCTGGTCCTGCCCACCACCCTCTTTTTGTCTTTCTCCCAAGTCCCTCCAACCCCTATCTTTCCATGAGTATTTTGTTCCTCCTTCAAAAAAAAAAAAAAAAAACTGAGGCATAAACACTTTGGTATTTTTTTTCTTCTTGAGCTTCATATGTTCTGGGAATTGTATCTTGGGTACTCCTAGGTTTTGGGCTAATATACACTTATCAATGAGTACATACCATGTGTGTTCTTTGTGCCTGGGTTACTTTGATCAGGATGATATCTTCTAGTTCCATACATTTGCCTAAGAGTTTCATAAAGTCATTGTTTTTAATAATGGAGTCACACTCCATGTGTAAATATCCAATTTTTCATAGAGTTAGAAAGAGCAATTTGTAAATTCATTTGGAATAACAGAAAACCCAAGATAGCAAAAACTATTCTTAACAATAAAAGAAGTTCTGAGGGAATCACCATCCTGTACCTCAAGTGTATTACACAGCAATAGTGATAAAAACTAAATGGTATTGGTACAGACAGGCAGCTAGATCAATGGAATAGAATTGAAGACCCAGAAATGAACCCACCCACCAATGGTCACTTGGTCATTGACAAAGGATATAAAATCCAGTTTATAAAAGGCAGCATTTTCAACAAATGGTGCTGTTTCAACTGGCAGTCAGCCTGTAAAAGAATGCAAATTTATCCATTCTTACCTTCTTGTACAAAGCTTAAGTTCAAGTGGATCAAGGACCTCCATGTAAAACCAGATACACTGAACCTAATAGAGGAGCAAGTAGGGAACAGTCTCGAACACATGGGGACAGAGGAAAAGTTCCTGAACAGAACACCAATGGCTTATGCTCTAAGATCAACAAATGGGACCTCATAAAATTGCAAAGTTTCTGTAAGGCAAAGGACACTGTCAACAAGACAAAATGGCAACCAACAGATTGGAAAATGATCTTTACCAATCCTCCATCCGATAGAGAGCTAATATCCAATATACACAAAAAACTCAAGAAGTTGGACTCCAGAGAACCAAATAACCCAATTAAAATTTGGGTACAGAGCTAAACAAAGAATTCTTAACTAAGAAATATCGAATGGCTGAGAAGTACCTAAAGAAATGTTCACTATTCTTAGTCATCAGGGAAATGCAAATCAAAACAACCCTGAGAATACGACCTCACACCAGTCAGAATGGCTAAGATCAAAAATCTAGGTGACAGCAGATGCTGGTGAGATTGTGGAGAAAGAGGAACACTCCTCCACTGCTGGTGGGATTGCAAGATGGTACAACCACTCTGTTAATCAGTCTAGCAGTTTCTCAGAAAATTGGACACAGTACTACCTGAGAACCCATCTATACTACTCCTGGGCATATACCCAAAAGGTGCTCCAACATATAAGAAGGACACATGTTCATAGCAGCCTTATTTATAATAGTCAGAAGCTGAAAATAACCCAGATATCCTTCAACAGATGAATGGATATAAAAAATTTGATCACTAAATTTTAAAACCTTGCTGAGTTCCTTTAGTGCTGTTAAAATGTTCATGGGTTTAGAGCCATATACCGGAGCATGGAGAGCCTCTAAGTCACTGCATTCCTGTATAAAACTAACTAACCCTGCCACAGCAACAATCAATCACCGATTGTTTCTTAACTGCAAGTAGGACTTCCTGGCCCCCTCCTACCTTTATGTTGAGATGTTTTCTGACTTAGTTATGTTTATATCTTGTGCATGTATTCTCAACCACTGTGAGTTCATATTTGCAGCTATCCAGGAATGTTCAGAAATCAGTATCCCTGTAGGATTTCATTGTCTCTGACTCTTGGTATCTGTCTTCCACAACGTTCATGATGATGTTAGGTGGGAGAGGGAAGGATGTTTGATATAGATGTCCTGTTTAGGGCTGAGCACTTCACAGTCAACTTTTTCTTTATATTGACTGTTTGTGGGTTATTGTTAATTGTCTTCTATTACAAGGAGCTGCTCACATGAGTGCTGAGAGGCTGACTTATCTATGAGTAGAGACATGTCTTATGACAATGTTTAATGCTGTGGCCATTTAGCAGAATAGTAGTAGTAGTAGTCCCATCTCTAGCAACCACTGTTTACTTAACTGTGAGTTCTTGTTCACATTAATGGCATGATACATGAGTTTCATCTCATGGAGTAGACATCAAATCAAACCACAAAGTGGTTGGTTACTCATATAAGATTCATGCCAGTATTGCATTACTTGCCAGGCTAGCCAGTCTTGTGGCTTACAGGGTTCACAACTAGATAAGATCTATTATTACTTTTATCCACAGTAGCATGCATATCATCTAAATGTATGATGAAAACTAGCCTGTATAGATGGAGCTTCCATGTCAGTACCAGCATGATTTAGCCATATTCAATGACTCAAATATCTAGTATCCTTACAATTAACTCTTACAATCAAATTCTCGAGGGTAACTAAGAACATTGCCAATAACTTGTTATGCTTGGGAGTCCATGGGAAGATATCAGCTAACTATTCCAAAAGAAGTAACCCATTCTTCATAGAAATGGGCATTTCATTTTATACTCTGTGGTTATTTTTTGATATGTTTCACTATTTTGCAAATATTACTGTGGAAACCCAATCCTATTACCTTAAACACTCCAATGCTGATATTACAGGCTTGTACAACTAATTTCCTTATCTTTCAGTGAGACTCAACTGGATATAAAATGAATGGGAAACTGGGAATTAAAATATATGGAAGTTATTAATATCTGTAGTCACTTAGCTATGGATAGTAGTAAGGACTGCTGTAAAACACCTTTGATGAATTTTCTTAATCTATATAAGATTGGTAAAATAGAGGAGGTATAAAAAGGATTGAATTAAAGAAAAAATAGAATAGACTATTCAAAATAGAACTGAGGAAAGAGATAAATAGCAAACTAGAAATACAGCCACCCAGCCAAGGTGAGGAAGCTGCCACTGTAACTGTGAAGTTGTACAGGGAAAGTTATATGAAATTGAAAAAGACATTTTCACACCAGATGTGGACATCTGCGTCTCATCCTAAAGGTGTGGAGGAGGTGGGGGTGATTGTATGTGTGTGTAGGTGGTTGTGATTTGCGCAAACAACACTACAAAATTCCACTGAATGGAGATCACTCCTCTACTATTTTTACTGGGTGGAAATGAAAGCAGCAAAACACAAACTTCAATATGTTTAAAATGTTTACCAACATATAAATTGCACTGAGTAAACTTGAACTTTTTGAAACAGTCTTTAATAACAGGACTGAATAAAGCCATTGGCTGGTTAACATTGGAAATGGATCATTAATATTAGTAAGAATACTACAACTATCAGAACAATCATGAATATCTATACTATCTATGTACCAGCTTGTTTTTTAGTTACTATATGTGTAATTATTTAATTCTTGCCACAATACCAAAGATGAAGATATTTCAATAGAATAAAAAAATGAATAAATATACCATTGAATTTTGTATGAATGTTTTAGGTGGCAATGGTGAATTAGACATTTTCTGGCTAAGCCCACTGATAAAAGTACTTATCTGAGATCAGGTCTCAGTTTCTTTAGTATTGCCATATAGAGTATGTGTCATTGTTACAGCAATGTCACAATAGAATGAAGTCAGGATTTTGGCAACTGAAAGGAACTTGTAAGCTATCTCTGAATCTCACATTTTAAAGATTTGAGTTTAGCTTCAGTGTATGTATATGCTTCTCATACTATCTTGCTCCTCAAATTCCACAAAAGATACATCTTATAAGAGTAATGCATTCACTTTTAAATTATAAATATTTAAATTAGAAGAAAGCTGACTTTTCATCAGCTCCTGTTGTTTCCACTTAGCAGGTTTGGCTGGAAGCTGTGATAGGTAGAGCACAACCCATTCCTTCTTCCCTTTAGCCCTGGAAATGTATATTCTCAGTTCTCTTCATCAAAATTCATATTTGTTTCCATGCTCTGTGTATATACTGGTCTTAGATATTGTTTTGTCAACAGAATTCTCTGCAAAAAAAATAGGAGCTATGACTTAGGAGACATTACTTGATTCTTCCCTCTTTTTTAGACCTTAGATTCACCAGGATAATATACCTAGGCTAACAACATACAACTTTAGGAAGCCAGTCATGTAGCAGAAACTGTCAGGCGAACCAGCTCCCAACTGTGCCCATTGCTTACTGCCACACATAAGAGGATGGGATGACCACAGTGATGATCAGTCAACTGGCTCTATCACCCACAGACCATTGAACAATGAAGCATGGCTACTGCTAAAATCACACAATAGTGCATTATTTTCTAATTATAAGACTTGTTACTTGCTAACTTTAGGGAGCTTTTATAAAAAGATCCTGCAGCAGTTGTAGCAGCAAAGCTAATTTTGGTTCTTAAGCTCAGAGATATTCATAGAAAAGAAGTAAGACAGTCATCTTTTTGTAGGAAACACTTGGAATAGAGTCTTCTCCAACACCATGTCTACCCAGTATCTCAGAATGAAACCTACTTTAAAATAAAGTTATAAAGATTAGTTAATTAAGGTCCTAATATACTAGAAACCAGAAAATCTAATGAAATCATTCTCATATGAATATAAAGATAGGAAACAATATAGAGATAAAAGAAGGCAATGTGAAGATGAGGGAGAGATTAAAGTGATGTCTCTTTATGATACGGTAGAGGTGAAGCAGAAACAGGAGAGGTTCCTCTTTCAAAGCCAACAGGGCTTCCAATCCTGTCACATAGTCCATTTCTGCTATTATAAGACATTTAATTTGATTTGAGGTTTAAGTTTCTCGGGGGTTTGTTGGTGTTAGTTTAACTTTTTCATTTGTTGAAGGAGTACTGGGGATTTACTCATAGCTTTGTGCATGCTGGGCAAAAACTGTACCACTGGGCTACACCCTGAAGAAGAAGCCTAGCATGGTAAGGCATCCTTAGAAAATGAGGTAAATAGAAAAAGTCAACTATTGGATAGGCAGGTATCTTGCATTTCAGCATAGTGATGGCAGTACCACCTCTGAAGGACTAGTCATGTGCTTAAAGTCATGCTATTTAAACCTCAACCTGTAGCTAATTTCAAAAGAATTTACATTGATTTTCCTAACCCCTCTCTCCCTCAGATTAGGTTTCTTCTGAGTTTTGGCTTAAATTTTGTGGCTTATATTTTACTTGGCAACAGAAAAGTAACTAATATAGATTGGTGAATGATAAGTTATCTCTTTACTGTATATATTTCACCCATTGTAAAATTGGTAGAATATAATGAAATAAATTATTTTTATTATTGTTGTTATTATGTTGTTATTTTAACAATGGAGAAACATACAACAGTTACTCTTGAGAAGCACTAGATTAATTTATAATAAAATAGAGTGAACTGTCTGACAATATAATGTATTATATGAGACATTCAAATTATATGAAACAATATGCACCATTGTGAGACCCTATTGGGATATTAACATAATTGTAAAGAATGATATCAACACATAATTGGATTAATCAATAAACAATAGTAATGGAAACAAAAAGACACCAAGAAAGTTTATGGCTGGAGAGAATGGCTCAGCGGTTAAGAGTACTGACTTCCAGAGGTCCTGAATTCAATTCCCAGCAACCACATGGTGGCTCACAACCATCTGTAATGAAATTTGATGCCCTCTTCTGGTGCATCTAAAGAGAGCAACAATATATATATATATATATATATATATATATATATATATATATATAAATCTTAAATAAATAAATAAATAAATAAAATCAGGAAGTTATGTAGCTTAAGCTTTCTGTCAGAAATTAGGAAAGGTGACAGCGAAGAGAGAAAAGCTCTGGAGTGAAGACACAAAAGAATATAAAAGGATGAAAAACTTGCTGAAGAAAATATGCCACAGGCAGAGATTTCAAAAGAAATGAGAGAGGGAGAGACAGAGACACAGACAGATAATAGTATAGTTAAGTCTTAAGACCTGAATTTTTAAGATCAGAGTAAAAGAGAAAACTGACCCCAGAAAATGTGCTCTGATCTTCTATATGTGTCCTGATATATGCAAGCCTGCAAGCTTATACCATATACACATAATATACAATAATAATAATAATAAAAATCATAAAATAGTATGCTTGAAAATGCAAAAACTCAAGAACACCATCCTCCTTTACTCATTTATCAATAAAAATGAAAAGGGTAAGTACCTCAGAATCCAGGTGCTACAAATGTTATCCTACACAAATGTTATCCTCACTGAGTGCGATGACCAATATAGAGACTAATGAATGGGAGAATCAAGAAAAAATTTTAATAAACTAGGGTGACCTATGGCAGGATAGTAAATAGCATCATACATCATGAACTGTAAATAGTGGGTCTTTCAAATTGAGGGAACCAGTGAAGAACAGGAGATACAGGAACCATCAGACGCAAAGCTGCATGGAGGCTGAAAGCAAAGCCTTGTTGTTGGGACCTTCCATATTTCAATATCAGTAGCAAATCTGTTAATCAGAATTTTAAGAGAAAGAAGTGTTAACATAGGAACAATATGACTTTCTTTGCCTAATTGAAACAAAAAGATATTGAGGAAATGGTGTTTCGTGAGTGTTTTACACACATACACACATCAAATCATACCAAATACATACATACATACATACATACATACATACATTCATACATACATCAGATTATACCAAACACATACATACATACATGCATACATGCATACATACATACATACATACATACATACAATACAATACAAAAAAACAACAGAAAGGCTGAACCACTAGACTTTAGGCATTGAGAAATCAAAGGAGCCAAGCTCCCACCAGCGCTTGCTACAGAGACAGGCTTGAATCCTGCTTAGATCTAACTACACAGGGAATCCTGCATGATGTTCATTATCTTTCATTCTACCCCAAGTATGGCAAAGTCTTTAATCTGACTTTGAACTAAATACCTTATTAAAGGGTATGGCAATGAATGCATTTTGTTCTTTTCTTTCTTTCTCTCTCTCTCTCTCTCTCTCTCTCTCTCTCTCTCTCTCTCTCTCTCTCTCTCTCTCTCTTTCTTTCCTGTTTGCTTGCTTACTTGCTTGCTTGCTTGCTTGCTTGCTTGCTTGCTTGCTTGCTTACTTACTTACTTACTTTCTCTCTCTTGGGAGGGGCTTTGGGGAGTGGTATCTTATCCTACTCAGAGACTAAAACATGTTCAACAAGCTTTTTTTCTTTTTCCTTTCTCATCATAGCATACCAAGCCTGTCATGAAGAAAAAATTGACTGTATGCTTAAGTTTAAGCTAACGAAAGTAGATCATACACTCTTCCCATGTGAATATATTGTTGTTTTCTGCTTCTTTCTAATTTCCTTTGAGAGCATACCCTCAGAAATTATGTTTGTAGAGGGTCCATTTAAACATCCATTACCCTGAGTCATTTTATTATTTGAGATATAATTCCAAACAATGTAAAATATTTCAATAACACACCCACATTAATAATCTAATGTAGATAGATCTCTTTCCTAGAATGGATATTGGGTAAAGAAGAAAAATTTCTCACTAACTTCAGGACAAGACCATTCACTGATGACTGTCTATATTACAGAGCATATATTTAAAGTTGGTTTACACCTGATATTTTACAAAATTCAATATTCAGGATAAATGATAATGAAGAGAAACCAATCTTGTATCTGAATCACAAGTCTTTGACCTCTGGTAGAGGAATCTGTTGTGGTTTGGGACTTTTTAAATGAAATTTTGCTAGAAGATCAAGATTACTAATTCATATAATTTCCCCCCTTTTGTCACTGTTTCCTAGAGGGAAAAAAAAGTCTCATATGCAATATAATTAGAAAATATGAGTATAGCTTTGGTATTAACTGGGGTGCTCCCCCTATCAACATCCTAGTTTCAGTGACGGTTCTTCTAGGAATGTTACATACACATGTGTGAATGCATAATGAAATAGAACTATCACTCCAGCTACTGATAAAAATGTTTAACTCGCTGCTGTGAAACTTTACAAAATAGCTCCCTCTTGGATTGTAGCAAAGATGACAGTGGGGGGCAACGTAAGAAAAGCCTTTTTTATCTCCTCTAAAGTACATTTTTTAAAGGAGTTCCTCATTCTGTGAAATGAAATTCTCTCACTACTGTACAGTCACCCAGCCCTCGGCTACTGTCTAATTACAACCCAACTTGTTCATTACCATCACGACCTGTACCCTTTTAACTTAATCCCTATTTGCCCAGGCTGATAGTTCCCAATATGCAATCAGAGGATACATCTCAGTGTGAGCTTTGCAACACCTATGTCAGAATCACCTGGGGTGTGCATTTCAATGCAAAACCCTAGCTGTGCCTTATTCCTAATGAATTAGTGTATCTGTACTGGGGCCAGGGAATTTTGTCTAAGATCACAGGTTAGATTCCTAGTAATGCTGAAAGAAGGGACTATGAGAATCAAAGCTTGAGGCTTTTCGAGGCCAAGACCTGCATTGTGCTTCATTCTGCCTCTTGGTTATACACACGTCAAGTCTTTTTACAGAACTCATTCACCGCAGCTTGACAACCCTCAGTTCTTTGCTAATCAGTAGCTGCGGAAAAATCCTCTTCTGTCTCTGCTACCTTCTGACTGCTACTTGACATTGTTGGATAGCAGAAATATTGCTAATTGTACCAATGGTTAACATAGTTTGAGTTTCAAATGTTCCCATATGTGCTGATGGCATGCTCCCCAGAAAGGCTTCATTAGTAGATGCCACTGTATCCAAATACAAAGAGCAGCCTAAAGAGGAGTCTTTGTGTCCTTGGAGACCTGGCTTTGAAAGGTTTCTTAGAAGTCTGCCCCTTTGTTTTTATTCTTTCATGTCCTGGAAATGAGGCTCTGCCACTTCTTCTTCCATTCCTTACAATGAGAGGTGAAGACAACAAATCTTGAACTAAACCTTCAAGCTTGTGAGCCAAAAGAAACCTTTTATGTTTATAAGCTGATGATCTCAAGTATCGATCTATATGAGAGTGAAGGAAAGATTCCCACCCTGTGAGTATTTACCTTCTCGTCCCTTCTTTCCTTCCCAGCTTTTGTTGTGTTTAAGATTGCTTAGTCCCCCATCACAAGGCAAAAGCTTTGCTATTTTTTTCTATGATCAGACCAAGCCTCTATGGCCATCTTTAACGTTCTCACTCATATCACACTCCTCCATTACAGAGCTGTGAGACTATTTGGCCTTCCTTTCCAATTCAAAGTATCCACGCTGTCTAGCTTCCTTTTTTCTCTGTTCTCACAGAGTAAAAACTTGCTTTCTTCTTCCTGACAAAGCCAGCTTTTCCATTTTCCTTCAGCTCCATCATTTGCTTTCTTTCTAACGAAAGCCTACTTATTTGCCCTGCCCCATTTCACATCATTTATAACATATAGCATTAGTATATCCTAAAGGTGAAAATACATTTTTTTTTACAGTGATTCCTTGTAAATAGGTCTCCCTTAAACTGGTACACTAATTTTTGTTTTCATTTCCTGGTGAGGATTGGTTCCAATGCTTTGAATTAATCCAGCCGCCAAAATGGGAATCTGCACGATCACATGCAGAAGCTACTTATCTGCAATTGGTTTTTGGTTTTTGATCGATCAGCCAATGGCCAATAACTGAGCAGGTAGCCTGAGGGGGGATCTTTAGATTTGCGTAGAATAGGAACTGGGAGAAACAAAGACAGAGAATCACTGTGGCTTGGGGAGAAGGATAAGCTATGCAGGAGAGAAAGAATGTAAGAATTGGGGTAAGTGGCCCCCTGGCCACTTCCCCTACTGGGCCTGGCATAGCAGAGGAAGGTTTAGGAGTGCCCAGACTTGAACTAGTCTCAGCATATCAAAAATTAACTGCTCTGAGGTGTGTGTGTGTGTGTGTGTGTGTGTGTGTGTGTGTGTGTCTTTCATGAGCTAATCCAAAGAGCTCCTGGCAGGTGCACACGTTCTAGTTCTACCTATGTGGAGCCAGAGTGGTTAGCTAAACTCGATGCTGCAATCTTTAAATTGCTGCAATCTCCAAAGGCTTAATTAACTGAATATTGAACTATTGTTACCACAACACTTCCTTCAGTCACTTTAAAAAATCTGCCATCTTTTCACTATGTATTATCAGAGAAATTGGTCTCGTGAGGATAATAATGGTTCCTTAATCATAAGGAACATTCTCTATCCTACAAAGTCCATATATTGTTTGATAGTGCTAAAACTTCGTATTCGATAAAGTTTTAAACCACTTGGTATTTCTCTGTCAACTCTTCACTTACACAGTTTCTCCTCATTCCACATGCAGCTGTTCCTAAGAGTTATAATATCAGCTCTCAGGATGTAACAGTCTACAAAGCTTCTCACAGAAATTCAGTTAATTCTAAATCTATCAACTCTGAGTCTACCTTAAACTGCTTGTCTACCAGAATTTATTTCTAACTGAGCCCTCCTAACTTCTCTCCCTTCGTTCCTTCCTTCCTTCCTTCCTTCCTTCCTTCCTTCCTTCCTTCCTTTCTTCCTTCCTTCCTTCCTTCCTAACCTCACTTGTTCTCTCTCTCTCTCTCTCTCCCCCATGCATGTGTGTGTATGCATGTGTGTGTGTGTGTGTGTGTGTGTGAGTAGTGTCTGTCTCCTGTGGCGGTTAGAAGGCCTCTTTGAATATCTTTGAATATCTTTCTCTATTTACTATTATACTTCAGTTTTGAGACAGGTTTTCTCATGAAACCGTTTTGGCAATAAGCAAGCACCAACAATTTTTCTGATCCCACTACCCAGTACTGGGATTAAAGATGTTTGCAACCCTACCTGGCTTTATACGTAGGTGCTGACTATTTCAACTCAGTTCTTCATGCATGCATGTACAGCAAACATTTTACCAACTTATCTATCTGCCCAGTCCCTAAGCTTCCATAATTACATTAATAGTCTGTTTATAACTATTAAGAATCTCATCAAGATGACGTTTGTCTCTCCTGTACTCACACTGTGAGTCTTCCCTGAAAAATCCACATTCATGCAAATTTGTTCAAGGATCTCTAACATTTTCATCCTCTCAAAATTATTCTAGCCACAGCTAATTGACCCGCAAAACCCTTTTCTATATTTTTTAGGTCGTTGTGACAGCAACACCCTACACAAGTGACAGAATCTATGTTTGTCTTCTGTGAAGACATATTACCAAAAAATAACAGCTTGAAGCAACACAGATTTATTGTTTTATAGTGCTACAGTGCAGGAGACCAAAATAGGTTTCATTGGGCCAAAATCAAGGTGTGAGCAGTGGCTTGCTCTCTCAGGAGGCTGAAGGTGATTCAATTTCCGTGTATTTGCCAGCTTCTGGAGGTGACATGGTTTGTGGCTCTGTCTTCATCTTTAAAAATCAGTAAAATATCATTTTTTCTTCTCTTCTCTAACTTCTGTTTCTTTCAATAAATTTTATCCTCTTTTCTGAGCTTCCTTCCACCAAAGGTCATGCCAAATTGTCTATTTCAGCTATTTGCATTTTCTATATCTTCACAGACTCTCGCTTCCTTAAGGAACTATGCCTTGATTATTTCATTTGGTCCTGGAAACTTAATAAAATCTCTATGCATGTGGTTGGCATGCATTCAGAAAAAACATAAATAAACTGTGATTTTCCTTGTATTATTTTTGCATAATAATTAAAAATCTTGTTCACATGTGATGAATAGAAATTATAGAGGCAAATATATTTACAATCTAAATTACTATTTTTACAGAAAAAAGACTTCCTTCACCTCAACATCAGATGTATGCTTGGTCAATACCAGGCAGTATGATTTATGGTCGTAAGATGACCCTCAGCTTAGAGTGAAGTTTTAATTTGATAAAATTATCAGAAGCTAAAAGAGCTCCCAAAACCCCACCTTACCATTCGTTATAGCTTAGAAACAAACTTCTGTCTAGAATTGTAGACTGTTTGTTGTTTTCTTCCCTAATTGTTGTGTTTTACTGAATATCAACATTAACATCAGTAAAGCCCAGCAGAATCCAATGATTATACACTTGTGCATGACTCTACATAGGGGAAAGCTCTAACTTTACATTATAAGTATAGTTTCTTTATGTGTACGCCTCTGTGCTTATATCTCTGCATGTATGGTGTGTGTGTGTGTGTCGTGTGGAGGTGTATATATGAGGCCAAATGTTAATTGCAGATGTTTTTCCTAGTTACTCTCACTCATTTTTTGAGATAGATTTCTCATTATCCTGGAACTCACTAGCTCAGCCAGACTAACTTGTCAGAAAGTTCCAGGCCTCCTTGGGCTATTGTCTGCTTGTCTGCTCATTGGGCTATTGCTTATGTGTGCTTCCACTTCCAGCTTTTTAGCTGGTAACTGAAAATCAGAACTTGGGACTTCACTCTTGTGGGTCAAAGACTTTACTGCCTAAGTCATTAATCCGGGCCCATAAGTATGATTTCTTTTCCTTTTATGTTAAAATACAAAATAAAAACAATGCTGAGTCAAATTACTGGGGGTCATGATCTGTCTGCCACTTAAAGTGAGGAGCCCAGAGGAAGTTACTCATTCCTTCTCTTCAGGTCTCATGGAAGGAGTTAATGCAGAGTGTTATTAGTAAGGTCACTTTAGGATCAATTGTTGATTTTGAATGTTGAACAGAAAACACTAACCTCAAAAATAATGACGGTATTTCTATCTAGGAAATGAAATGAGAGTCAATTTCATACTAATGGGCCAGAACAATATTTTTCAAAATTTTACCTCCCGTAAAAATACAAAATTGTTTGGGTTACTTCATACCCTTGAGGTCCTTGAACACACTGTTCTGAAGATATAAACTTCTTAAAAGTAAAAAGTAAAAAGTAAAAAGAAAGGAAAGTAAGGAAAGACAAAAAGGGTAATTTACAATGGCTGAAGATATGCTTTTCACAGCTGATGAGATTACAGAAGAGTAAAGGCTCCAAGTGTGGGCACTGCCTTTTAGAGAAAATCAAGACTTAAGAAACAATACATGTTTCCATACTTTATGTTTACATTGGAGAGGTATTAAAAGAGTTAAATCTGATAGCTCAAAATAAATCAATATTTCCCCCACTCATGGCATAATAACTTTAAAAAAAAAAATGAATCTTCAGCCACTTCTTCACAGGCATTACTAGGCAGGTCCTATTTGGTATTGAAATGACAAGCGCCAAGTTCTCTAATTCACTTATTCTTTCTCATCTAGGGTAAAATAAATAGAAAACATCAGTATTGATGGAAAAATGCTTTGGCAGACTTTTTGTTTTTGTCTCCCTGTCAACATTTTAATATCATTCAGACTCAGTTCAAGAGGGTCACTTTTTAATAAATGTAGAAACATGCGAAGGCTTTTATAAAGAAAACTAAGCCAGGCTGCCTTTTGTCAGTATGCTTCTGTGGTTCAGAGCAGTACCCCCCCCCCACTGTCCACATTACAATATATTCCTTTATTTTTCTAAGCCCCAACTTCACACCATGCTAATGGATCCAGCTTATTTCACACCGTGTAATAACACACATTATAGAAGTGTTTGTTTACAGAGGCATCACCTTAAAATAGAGCAGTGAGGAAAGACAGTGCAAAAGACTAGCTCTATTCCCTAACGTCATTAGTGGGAGATTTATTGCCACTGGAAGCAGTGTATTGCTGACAACAGCTTTGGCCTAGCCACATCTGTTTATTCTAATGTTTAAGGAACAGGGCATGTGACAGGGAACAAGAATATGCCCTTTGATTTGCAGCCATTACCTGACTTCACAGACAATGGGTAGGTGCATAAATAAAGAGAAACCATTATGAAAGTGCAGGGGCTGGACTTCATTTCAAAATCTGAAGCCCAGATTAAGCAGTCTGTAAGATTACTGAGCCAAAAAAAACATAGGCACTATTTTAACACTCAGTATTGTCGCAATTTCTCATTCTCAAATAAAATTGCTTTAAAACACTCACAGATAGCTTTAAATGTCAATTTAATGTAAAATTCCGTTTCTATTTAATAAAAATAAAATCAGATAATTCTTCCTCCCTCAAGCACATTTCCTTTTCTTTTAAGGTCATTTATCAGTGTATGATATCACAGTAGATTTAGAAATCACCTTACAAGCAAAGATGGATATTGAAAGTATTTTTTTTTTTTGTAGCTATAAAAGGTTTCAGAAAGAATGTTGGCAGAGACCAAAGATAGACCCTTTAAAGGGTAAGTTTAGAATATAGTTTTGATTGCTTTAAGACAAATGAGAAGGCATGGAGACATTATAAGCTTCTAAGTAGGGCATAGGCTGAAAATGGTTTCTAATCCAGAGAACCAACCTTCACAAAAGCAAGCACTTGTTATTGTCAATCAACTGAAATTCACCAAGGCCTGCTCATGTATTACCAGAGAAGATTAGATTAGAAGTAATACAAATAGTATACTGGTAAAATAATCAATCCCCTCTGTGGTATGCATGCCAGGGGACCAGCTGTGGATCTGCTTCCTGTTTCCTTCCCATTTCAGCTTCCACTCCACTCCATACTAAAAGGATGAAGTCCAGAATGAATGGCATCTTCTGGTCCTGCTGGGCCTGCATGCAGGAGATGGGGTGGGGATGGAGGGTGTTAATGTTACAACTCTTTTACACAAAACTTTCTCCTACCACAGTCTTCAGTGAAACAGCTCTCTTAGCCAATCTTAGCTTGTGTCCATACCTCTATTTGGGGTAGGATTGTACTAATAAACTTTATTTGGTGTGGGAACGTGCTATATATGAGCTGTGGAAAGTGGGAAGGTGTTTGTAGGGTAAATAAAATTATTGGCTGCTGTTTAAAGTATTGTTAGTGACTCATTTGTATGGAGAGGCATTTCAGGAATTCCAGGTACTTGTTGGGTTGGTTCTTACCAGGGAAAAGAGGAAGTTGAACTTGTAGGTTTGCCAAGAACTACTCACTCTTTGCCAGGTAGAGGGTGTTTGGGAGGTGGGGGTCAGGCTCCCTAAACAAGATCAGAGGCCAAGCACTGCTGGTAAAGAGAGTCCTCTATTTTGCTCTGAGCTCAGAGAAGCTATTCAGTAATGGTAGACCGTGACCTTCATTAACAGGGTTTTCCCACACCCATCTAATCATTTTTGGTTTGTGTGCAATCATTTGCACTCTGAGGATAACTGGTGCACAGTTTAAAGCAGAAATAACGATAACAACAGGAGAATCACTAACATTTTAACTAAAAAAAAAAAATAAGGTACTGAAAAGTTTAGTTTGAAATAGTTTCCTTTTTTTTTTCTATAGCCACAGTAACCAAAGTTTCAATTATTGGTTATCCATACTAATTACTGGGTTATACTATGGATGGTATATGTGGAATGGTAAACATTACCACCCTGTCAAGAACACTTTTGTCATATGAAGCATCAAAACACAAAAATGGAAAAGTAACTAATACTGAGGAGGAAAGCAGAGGGGCTTCAGTTCATCCCATAAAGGTTGAAAGAATGCAGGCCTTAAAAGGTGAATTATTTGTATCTTATTAAAGAAAATATGGCAATTTTCAAAACAGAGAAAATGCCAAGATGACGCTACACTTGTCCTCTCTCAGCCACAGGATATATCTCTAAAATGCCCAGTGAGCTCATAATCACAGTGACAGCATCCATAAAATATTATATATAATGTATGTTTTTCTTCTATGCTCATGAAATATATATGTAACCATATGCATTCATATAAGACTAATCATATATATGGTATAGTAAAAGGGTAGGCATAACTAATAATAATATACCAGTAGTAACATACTGTAATAAAAATTCTGTGACCATTTTTTTCACTCCTTTCTTTTCTTCTTTTTTTTTCCTCCCTTGCTTTCCTCAAAATGGCTTACTGTGCTACCTTCTCTCTTCTATTTGAGCATCAGCCACAGAAGCATGAAAAACAAAGCTGTAGAAGATGCAAAGGTATACTATTACACAGTATGCCCTGGAAAAACATGAGCCCTTATAAGGAGTGGTCAAAAATCCAGGCTGGTGGGGATCTGGCATGGTTGTCTATCAGTCTATATTATGTAGTTTTGCCTTAAGTTATCAGTATCTAAGGAATCTGAGTTATACAGTAAGTTAATATGAAATAGTGCACACATTTATTTCCCATGATCTATAGCTGATAAGGAAGAGAAATTAACATTTTAAGAAGCCAGTTATGTTTAATTTCTGCTTTAGATCAGGTGTCAAGCATTAATATATCTGTCAATCATTGTCTGCCTTGAACTTACCCAAACCTTAAGTTTTTCTCTCATTTTGAAGATGAAATTGTTTCCTTAAAAGGTTAAATTACAATCAGAATCTGAAAATGGACTGATAAGAAAATCAAGATATTCCTGATTATAACTTCAAAAGTTGGAGGTGGGGTGCTTAAGGCTAAATTCAACACCTGAACATAGAATATTTGTTACTGTAGACAAGTACTTTATATCTTTGTGACAGTGTTTCTTGTTCTCTGAATAAAAGTAACAGAAACAATGCGTAGCATACTGAATATATATATATGTATTGTTTGTCACTTAGTGAATGTCATAAATGTTTGTGTGTGTATCTACATCACCATTATTATGAAAGAAGATTGACATAGAGGAGATGTCAAAATATTTTTGTAAGAAAATGAGATCCAAATATTTCTATAACCTCCCAGTTGAAAATTACAACTCCAAAATCTTTACTTTGTGTTTGTATGATCTGAACAAACTTGACAACTCTGTATTAGAATATTGTGTTTTAAGAAGAAACTTATAATGCTTGTTCATGTGGCACCCATTATACCAAGGAACAGGGAAAGACCAACCAACAGCAGGTGACCTTGCTTCAACCTGTGCAGTTTTTGCTGCCATTCTACCAGACTATTAATAGTGAAAGAATGTTAAGCCTGAAGGAATGATACCCAGATGCAGAAAAGATTGTAGAAATGGAGCTACAAAGAAATGTGAAACTGGGAAGAAGAAAAAAATGAGACAGCCAATGGCAGTTTACCAGAGAGAAGATATCATATTTAATATTATATTTAAAGAATCTTAAAAGAAGCAAGAAAGATCGGGTTCG
Source organism: Arvicanthis niloticus (assembly GCF_011762505.2). NCBI lineage: Eukaryota > Metazoa > Chordata > Mammalia > Rodentia > Muridae > Arvicanthis > Arvicanthis niloticus. The sequence goes on along the minus strand of NC_047664.1, from coordinate 60,527,778 downwards.
TGATTGTCACCAGAAAGCCTTGTACCAAAAAAACTGATGTAGATAGATCAGTATATTTCATGGGCAGCCTGGGTTATATATGGAAGCCCTGTTTTAAAAGAGAGAGAGAAAAAAAAGACTTATTTTACTCTTGGTGTTCTTGGAGCTTAAATGAAGTAATTGGAGACCAAAAAGGCAGAAAAGATATATAGCTGATTTTGCAAAGTTTGTGTCTTTCTTTAGCTTTGTATTTTATTTTCCCTTTAGGGAGAGTCATTTAACGTTTTTGAGATGTTGAATGATACAGTAAGATTTGAATTTCTAATAGGTCACCCTGGACATTTTTGTGGAATGCTTTAGCATAAATGAGGAACTTAGGTAGAAGGCAATGTTGGGAATAAAGACACTGGCAAAAAAAAAAAAATGAAAGAAAAAGTGTTATTCTAAGTGAAGTCTTAAGATTTCTTCATGTTCCAAAGGGTACACTCCCTGCGTCCTTCATATTTGTATGCACTGTGCTGGTACCTGAATGCAATGGCAATCTTTTCCCAGCCAGAGGTGTGTCTCAACAAAATATAATCTATTGACACTTCAAAATGGTCTCCCCATTCTCCTCAACTTTTCGATTTCTTGTTTAAGGCGATGTTACTCTCAGTCTGTTAGCATGCTTGTATTTTATCAGAAATGTACTGAGAACAGTCCTTCAATAGAGACAGACTCTCCCTAAAACTAGAAAATAAAAATCATGCATGCCCAATGTCTTTTTAATCTCCCAATTGCATGCTTGTCAAGGTTACATGGAAACACAAGTATGCTATCTTATCTCTATGCATGTATGTGTGTGTATGCTTGCATGAGTCATGAATTCCAGTTCATACTTCAATGGATCACCAGTATATTCACCAGGATATGATAGAGGTCCTCATCCTCTTCATCATTTTGTAAATCTTTTCACCATTTCTCGAGAGAGGGTCTTACAGAACACTGAAGCCAATGCGTTGGTTAGATGGAGAATCCAGCATTCCTCAGGGATCAACCTCTCTCTGCCCCAGCAGTGCTGGATTTCCAAGTGCACTCTGCTACACTTGGCTTCTTACATGAATGTTTGAGATCAAAACTCATATTGTTATGGTTTCTTAACAAATGCTTTAGAAAATAAGCCATCTCCTTAGTATGTCTATGACAGTTTTAATGAAGGTATTCATCATGAAGTGCTTAATTCTTGAACTTTCTAAATAACAGAGTATATTGAACAGAGTTGAACCAATTGTTTTATAGATTGTTTGTCAAAAGCATACTTTTATTTCATTTTAAGGTTAACATCAAAATTATATCCATGTGTTTCACCAAATGCTTCAATCATTTTAAGTGCTACAATTTTTTTGAGATTTCTTTATATTGTCCCAATAAAACCAAAACACTATAAAAATCCCAAGACTCTTTCACAATCTAAAAGGTCATGTGTCAGGATGCTTTTCTAAGGCAGAACATTTTTTCAACCAGATAGGAAATGTTTGGACAAAAGTATTCAGTCCAAGTCCAGGAAGGTGAAATAACTTGACAGAGGTAACTTAAAGAAGCATTAAACATCGAGTGTATCTACACCAGAAATTCTCCTGGGCTTCTCAGCCAATGTTAGTCCACTGACAACTCCCACTTATAGTATAGACAATACATGAAAAGCTAAACCACTGAAAAGTGCTTTGTATAATATAAGGCAGTTCTAAAGAAAAGACTAACCTAGCAGTGTAAGTCAATTGCTTATACCAGAGCATTCATTGTACAACATAGGACAGCTTCACTAACAAAGAGAAGAGTTATTCAATAGTCACAGTCAATCACTTAGCCTCTGAGAGACAAGGAGCCTTAGAAGATGCTGTGAGATTTTGCTAAAGGCTGATCAAGACATTCATGACCATGGCCATACCAGAAGAAACAGTCATACACATGTCCACTGCTTCTGATGAATATCTAGCTATTAAATGTTGTGCAGTTTCTAAGTTCTAAAGGTGCTATCAATTACTCTGTTGAAATTCATTAAATTACCCAGGTGCCAGCTGATGTTATTCCATGAAGTTGGACAAGCATGGCCCTGTCTTTATATGGCTCACAATGTAATGTCGCATTTTCCAAAAGAAAGGATAAGAACAATTAGAGGAAAATGAAATTATTTATGTATCATATAAACTATATTTCAAACCTTTAAGACAGAATAAATGTTAAATGTGCTTCACACAAAGCCAGTATATTATAATGCCTGCTCTGATTTGATTTGCTTTCTTGAGACAGAGACTCATTTAGAATAGGCTGGTCTTGATCTTTTTGTGTAACTGAAGATGCTGTTGAAATTGAAGTTCTGCTGATCTCTTGGATTCTAAAATTCAGAGCAAGTCACCTTGCACAATTTATGTAGGACTGGGGACCAGCATTAAGGCTTTATGCTAGCTAGGAAAGTACTATACAAACTGAGCTATCTTCTCAGCCCAGATTGGATTATTTGTTTTTTTTATTATTTTAGGGTGAAGAAAGTACAATGCACTGAACAGTTACAACTTTCTTTCCCCAAATGATCCTAAAATTGTTGTAAAGCACTTGTCTGCATTTGTGAAATCATTGACAAAAATATACGATCCTGTCCTTAGGGGAACTCAAAGCTAGTAGAAGAAAAACAAAAACCATGGAAAGAGATAAATCATAATAAAGAGACAAATGAAGCAAGTAGTCAAAGCAAGGACAGTGGAGAGGTACTGGTGTGGCACAGATACAGGCTTAATTTCTGTGAGCAGGGAAGGGGTCAGATCTTCTGTTTCGTCTTTTGCTTTTTCCTTTACTCTCTGCCCCTAAAAACAACACAGCTACAACTCCTATAAATCCTCTCAGTTTTGTTCTCTGAATATCTGTTGCCCTTGCTATTGGTAGAGAGAAAACAAAACAAAACATTCACAATTTTGTGACACTACTTTCTCAGAGCTCAGCCTGCATTTCCCTAAGAACAGTATGTGGTAATGCTGTGCTGGAGAGGAATTTTAATCCTGCAACATGTCTGCTCTGTCAAGAGATCACATCAAAAGACTAGGTCTGTGTGATGGAATTGGAAAGCAGACTCACCACACCTCTTTAATCTCTCTGGCCAGAGTACAGACACGCCCTTTGTACACAATTTTAAGATAAAGTTAGTTTGTAGAAGGACGCAGCTATGTTTAAAAGTGATCTCTAATTGAGGAGCACACAAAGTGAAAAATCAGGAAAAAAAAAAAAAAGATTTGAGAGAATGAGTCAGAGTTAGGATATGTCCAACTTTTGGGAGCACAGACAGGAAAAACTAAGAGCAGCTCGAGGAGAGTCAGTCAGGTGAAAGGCTGTTGAGCTCAGGCAGTGCAGTGGAGTTCACTTGAGGTCAGTTCAGTTTAATCTGATAGAGTTCAGTGAGTATTGTGCAGTTGAGTTCTTTTGTTCCTGACATTGGACAGAGGCAGTTGAAGCCAAAGAATCAGAAGGAACAAGAAGATTAGAACAAAATTGCCAGAATTATTTTTGAGCAATTGGTGAGAAGCCAAGAGATGCCAATTTGAATCAGTCAACTTAGAGAAGAGTTTGAACCAGAACCAGGCAGCCAGAGTTTAGAAAGAACTAGAAAGGATGAGCTTATTCAGCAGTCAGCCTCTAAGATGACAATTACATCAGACAAATAAAAGTTACTTTTATATTTTTCTAGTTAGCAACTTGGACCAACAGATGGAGTTTTACAGAGTATTCCAACTATTCCTTGAGAGCCTTCTCTATCTAAATTGATCATTACTCCACAGCAGACAAGCTCAGAATCCACACCACACCATTTGTTGGGTCATTCCTCACAAATTTTAGACTTTTGGAAGCTTCTAAGTTATCAGTGAAATAATGTGAATATGATTGAACTAACAACACAAATGTGAACTATTTCTTCAATACTAGCTGGAGAATTAGATGAAAAGTTTAATGGTAAACAGGTACCTTTGAGCTCAAGAAGTTTGCCTTCCTTATAGACCCCATGTTTTACCTACACTATATGATCCATAAATAATTATGTGCTATTGAACAAAATATGTTAGGTGAAGAAAATATACTCCCAACCTCAGAAAATTTAAATTTCAGTGGAAACTCATTGAACCCATCACTCTCATTGGCTATGGAAAAGCAAACAGGATAGATTAAAAAGAGATAGAGAAGAGGAAGGCACAATTTCTGATAAAAGACTTGTGACTGATACACAAAGGCCCTGCAGTAGAAACTAGTGTTTCTACTACTTTCCTGTAAGAGCTCCAAACTATCCAAGACACAACCATGAGACAACTGAGCTAAGATGTTTGAGAATCAGTTACTGGTCTGCGAATGGAAGTTTATACATGTGAGAAGTTCTGAATTTTATTTAAGAATATTGCCAAATCACTGAAGGAAATTGAGTTCACAACTTCGTGAAAACAATTCCAAAACACCAGAAAATGGTTGTTTTCTTTACAGTAATCCACTCCACAGTTCTTGGCTTATGAAGATTACAATCATTACTATGCACCCCATTTATTCCTTTCTTCCATGTTCTCTTTTAATTTCTTACAATGTAATATTTTTATTCATTATTTGGGAATTTCACACAATGAACCCTGGTCATACTCACTTTCCAGTACTTCAAGGTATGCTCCTCAACCTTTGAGACCACTGGAAAACAATTTAAAAAAAAATAAAGGGAGAGCAACAAAACAAACAACAGCAACAACAAAAACCCAAACAATCAAACAAAAACACAAAACAAAATAAAGAACAACAACAAAAAAATGACAAGCCCAATTTATATGTCTTTATACTCACTAAGACACTGTCAAATTTCCAGTGGCCAGGCCCTTAAAGGATACAAGGTCCTGCCCTACCCTCACACTTACCAGAAGCCATCAATTGTGGAAAACCACACTTCAGCATCCTTGTCACAATTCCTAAGAGTTCTCTTCTCTGGCTTCCTGTCTAGGCTATACATTGAGAATGGGGAGGGTGCTGGTTGTCACAGAATCCCTCTATGATTCTCTTTCTTAACTGCAAGTCTGCAATTATTGACAAAAAAAAATAGCTTCCTTGCCTTTTATAGTCAGCAGGAGCAAAGATCATAGATGTCCACATGGTTTCTGCAGACAGGATGGACCATGAACATCCACACAGCAACACAAGGACATCAATACAGCTCCCTGTTGCAGTAGGACCATGTACCCCAACATGGCAAGCAGCAGCAGTATGGATGCCAAACATCAGTATGGCCTCATGATGAACATCGACATGGCCTGAGGTATCAGTATCGGCCATGCCCACCGACATGGCCTCTAGTGGCAGCCTCACCCACAGACACTGCAATACTTCAGATTATGGATGGGCACCAGGCCTCCAATTGCAACCCAGACCAAGGACATACTTATGCACTACTTTGTTTCTTCATCTTTCACAACTTCCCATTTCATATTTATTTTCACAGTGTCATTGGAAACAGCAATGTGTCATACCACATTTTTTTTCCCCAAACAGCGTTACACTGTTCAAAGATCCTGGTTTCTAAAGCACCATAAATACTAGACAATTGGTGAGAGTTGTCTTGGGTATCCTGTTGTTTCCCTGAGGTAGGATGATGTTGCAACTTGGTAGGACCTGTGGTGGGAGGCAGGTTCTGTGGGAGCCAGGCTGTCACACATCTCCCAGCTTTCCCTGTCAGCCCACTAAACATTTGCTGGGCAGGACATTTGTACTTATAGCCTGTGGGCAACAACACTGCCCAAAACTCCCATCAGGCCAAATAGAACTAGCTGCAACTGCAGCAGACACAAGCTGATGGCCAGCCAGTGGGCACTACTCAGTAATGACATCTCGTTCTGCAGAAACAGCTCCTCCGTGTGTTCCAGCAGCTCATAGATGGAGTAGATGTTGGGGTAAACTGACTCAAAGCAATGGCCACAATGGTAGTTCCCGAGTTGGTCAGCTAAGGGTTCTATGTGCAGAGTTACATGGACCTCCTATTGCCCACTCAGGTCTCTGCTCTCTTACTTCAAATGAAGCTATAGGCACACAAGGAAAACTGAAAATGGGAAAGGTAGTCTTTGCCAATGAACAGTACACCAGTTGGTTGTACAATGCCAAATTGTCAACCTTGAAAACAAATATATATATATATATATATATATATATATATATATATAAACAGAAGAGGTTATGTTTAGGAATATATATGTATATTCATTGTATATGCATTCAGTAATAGTTGGTGAATAGAATAGACCTTGAATTTCAAGGACAGTGGGGAGAATTTCATGGGAGGGTTTGGGGGAGGTAATGGAAGTGAAAATGCAATTAAATTATAACTTTAGAAACTAATAAACAAATATAATCAGCAAAAAATTTACTTTAACAGTTAAAATATTGAAGGTGACATTATTTATATTTGAAATTCATGCAAGTGCTTTCAAAAGATTATTTTATGATTCATAAGTCTTCAAAGTACAATGTATAGGTAGGCAAATGGTTGTCAGTTTAGCCACTGGATTTGCTGTGTTACCTTACACTCATTTGCTCCCTGATGGTTATCACTGTGTGATATATTGAAGGTGTCTTCCTTATCTTTTTTCTCTTGTTTTTATTACTCAAGGTGATTCCTAAATATCAAAGTATGCTACTGAAGAAAGCAACTTTGCCTTACTGCCAATTCATTCAAAACCCCTTTCTAGTTTCCTGTAAAGTGACTTTGGTAAAATTATCCACAAAACACGTTGAAAAATTTCAATCCTCATTTGATTTCATTGCAAGCATTATAAGCAGTAGTTGTACCACAGTTGATGGGAAATAGAAAATGTAATGAAGACTGAAATCTCTACTGGTAAAATTAGACCCTTTCAGAGACATAAAGCAGGGACGTGGGTGTGGTGCACACCCCTTTAATCCTATCACTTGGGAGGTAGAAGCATATGGATTTCTGTGAGTTCAAGTCTTGTCTGGTCTACAAAGGGACTTTCAGGGCAGTCGGGATTACCCAGTGAGAACTTGTCAACACAATAATGTTAATAGTAAGAGTAATAGTAATGGTGATGACAATAATGATGATGATGACAGTAATAATGAGGAGGAGGAGAAAAAAAGGAAGATGCTAGAAAAATGGCTTAGAGGTTAAAATCACTGGGTACTCTTTTGGAGGTTATGAGTTTAATTTCCAGCAACCACATGATATCATACAACCATCTAGAGTGGGATCCAGTGCACTCTTCTGGCATGCAGACATACATGCAGACAGTACACTCATAGACTTAGAATACATAAAATACATAAATTTTCAAAAAATATATCTAGAAGACAATTTTAGAAAAAAAAGCAAGTAGGAGCAAGAAAAGGAGAAGGGCAGGCTGGTAACCAAGCTCTAGAGTAGTAAATCTCAGCCCATGGGTCACGACCCTGTGGGGTTTGCATAGCAGGTAGTTATATTACAATTCATAAAAGTAGCAAAATTATAGCATATAGTAGAATGGATTTTACAAAAGATTTTTAAACAACAGGTAAGTCAGGAGATAATTATCAAGGTGCCTCTTGATGTGGACTAACCTATCAATTTGCTGAAATATTCCTTACTTCAATGTCTTAGGGTTAGTGAATAAGGAAAAATAAAACTTTCTAGGTGGTCAGTAATGACTTTACCAAAGACATGTATTTTATTAATTTATCTTTGAGATGTCTGTACACATATTGAATGTTATCATGTATTTCAAGTTCTTAGAAGAGAAATAAATCTGAGTTTTTATCTGAACCCTTCCCTTCCACCAGATCCGCTCTTCATTGTATTAGCAACTGTGCTGTACAATGATATGAACAGAAAACAGGTTTTAACAGGCTAAGCTTTCAATCATATTTTTTAGTCTAAATTACAGATAGGAGGAAGCTCCACTTAGGAGTCTACTAGCATTAGTCTATGATGGCAGCTTTAAACCAGGACTAATATTTCCCAGAGGCCACATGGAGGCATGGAATGACCACATTCAGGACTAATCTTCATGATAACTGTGTGGATTTCATGATGCTGAAACCACAATAAACTAGCATAGTAATGTCAACAAATTACATTTATCAGACTACAAATGTGCTTCAGCACTAAAAAAAAAAAAAACCAAGACTCTGAATCACCACAACCTTCCTTCTCTTACCTTCTCCTAGATTCAATTCTTTGGCACAATTGAAAAAGTGTTACTGTCACTTACAGTAAAGAATACTTTCTTCTTTGCACAAAGGTTTACAAAGGTAAAGATATTTTTGTTTGCATATAATAGAAAATACGCATATGAATATATGTATTTAATAACAAAGTAGTAATTTTGTACATTTATTTATGAGTATTCTTTTTTCTTTGTTTCAAATAAAAACACTTTAGAGAGTTCTTATAGCGTTTTCGAAAGAATATTGTACCAAGTGCCTGGAAATTGGATTTTAAGCCTAGCCACATCACAGTCTAATTGTGTAACTTTGTTGTACCATGTCATTTAATTAAAAGTGTAACTAGGTTGTGCGAGTGTTCAGTGCAGTCCTGTTTACCTGAAATTGGCCATTGAGCTCCTCAGTAAGCAAGGAGACATTCCGTTTCCCACATACCAATTACAAATGTACACATTGTTCTCAAGTTATGTTGGCGATAAAAAAATAACAACTAAAGGCACACAGTTGCTTCTTTTGGAGGGATGCATGTTTCATTCAGAGGAGCCATTCTTTTTCCATTTTATCTTCATGTATGAAATGTAGTTTTCTACTCATGTTTTAGATCAAAGGCTCAAGTGAAGTATACAATGTGTGGAGCTGCCTACATCTTTGCTCTGTTTACAGTGAGACCATATTCTAGTTGATGTAGAAAAATGAGGTTGGAACGAAAGACTCAGTGAAAGATGTCGTTAAGTGTGCAGTAACACCTCAGTGATCCACTTAAGCCCAAAGTTTTCAAGTGCTAGAGAACCTGAATCATCCATGAAGCTACCAGTCTGATGGCTGGTATTAGCCAATAAAAAACTGGAGTCAGTAGCATTTTTGTGAATGACCATAGGTAGTAGCAGTGTGATAGTTATGTGTGGGAATATAGCATGGGACTGATAGCCAAGACAAGTGATGATTTCCTTTAAAAAAAAAATCTAACATCTATAGAGGATTTATGATATGACGGACTATGGATAATTAATTTAGTGTAGTCAGTAGTTATTCACTTACTGTTTACCCATCTTTCCTAGTTAGTATTTACGGTCAACTTCACACATCTTACACTCACCTGAAGAAAAAAATAGCCTCAACTGAGTAATTGTCTTTATCATGTTAGTGTGTGGGTGGGCATGTTTGTGAGGGCTTGACCTCACCATCAATTGAACTCATCCCTCTATGGAGTTCCATTTCCTAGCTGTGTGGCCCTGGAATATGTACTGAAAAATCAATCTAGCTATGTGCATTTAGAGCAAGCCAGCAATCAGTTCCTTCGTGGTTTCTACCCAAAAGTTTATGTCTTGAGAGTTGTTCCTGACTTCTCTAAAAGCTGGATTGTGACCCAGACATGTAAGACCAATAAGTCCTTTCCTTGCCACACTGCTTTTGGAAACAGTGTTTTATTATAGCTTCATCATAGAAACAGAACCCGTAGCTTCCTATCCTTAGAAATCACACTACAAAATTCTTGTTGAAATTTTAACCATTCTGAGGTAAGACCTTTAAAAGTTTGATTAGTTTGGGAGGGCTTTGCCCTCATCAATGGATAAATGTGTTGTTACAGGAGGCAGAAGTGAGGGATTGTGAACGTGTGTTAGTTATTGTGAGAATGGGCCAATAGGAAGGCTGAGTGCAGCCTGTTCTGTTTCTTTGTTTGTTTATCTCATGTCTATTGGCTTCCTTGCCTCTCTGCCAATACACATCACAGTAGCACGTTCTCCAGATTCCAGAACTTGGTCTTAAATAGCCAGGCCCAGGAATATGAGCCATGTGAACTTTGAAAGGTTATGATTTACCCAGTCTGTAGTATTTCATTGCAGCAACAGAAAACAATCTCAGACACACCCTCCCCCCAAGAAAATAGAAAAAAAGACTGAAACATGTAAATGCACTAGCAAAATTTTACAGGTAAAAATACAAGCTTAGACAGAGGATACAGCAAAAGGTTCCCTTAGTCACAGTGTATATGCTTGCTTATAGTTAAAATATAATAAAAATATAAATATTTTAATTTGGATTCTATTTAGAAAATATTTTATTAGAAAACAAAGTTTAAAAAATAAATAAAAGACATAGTCCTACAAAGAATGTTGTGCCACGGGCTTGGGGATTAGATTTCAAACCTAGCCATTTGCTATCTAATTGCAGAGAAGTATTCTGTTCTAGGCACTATTTTCCCTGAGGTATGAGTCAAACCCATCTATTTCAACATGATGCCAACTATGATGTTTTGAATAGAAATCACCCCACAGGCCCTTACATATGAGTGCTTAATCAACAAGGAGTAGAAATATTTGAAAAGATTAGAAAGATTCATAGATATGGCCTGTTGAAGAAATTGTGTCACTAGAGGTGGGCTTTGGGTTTTAAAAGCCAATGCCAAGACCAGTCCCTCTTCTACTGCCTGCAGAACAGGATACAGAACACTCAGCTACTTCTCCAGCACTATGTCCACCTTCATGCTGCCATGCTTCCTGCCACGACAATGGAGTAAACCTTAGATACTGTAAGCAAGTCCCGAGTTAAATCTGTTTTATTATATGATTTGCTTAGTCATGGTGTCCCTTCACAGCAATAAAACAATTACTAAGACACTATACAAACAGACTTCAAGAATGGACTATAGATACTATAGGAGTACATGTTGGATTGTAGCAAGAATTAGGAAACTGATCCTATTTCATTTCATTCTGAAATTCTCAAGGATAAAGAATTTTTAAAATAATAAATCAAATGCACTCTTGACAGTGAAAAGTATTTGTTTCAACAGCATCTAATATTTGTAAAGACACAAAATTAAAATGAGGTATATACATTGTTCCTACTACTTAATAGGGGAATTAAGATTCAACACGAATTTAGGAATATCTATTTTTATCTTGAAAAAGTTAACACTGGTTTATGTTTAAACTCACTTAAGCTGATACTGTACAATGAACTGGCTCTTAAAAAAAGTGGTGTCATTCTAAGGATGAGGAACTTTGAACTACAAGGTTTGGATTCAGCAAGCTGAGGATAAAATATGACCTTTCTACTTCCACATGAAGTTGTCTTGCATGAGTCAACTCATTGCTAGTAAAGCAAAAAAGTAGAATGCACAATTCTCAGCATTGTCATGGTAACTTAATAAGATCAATAAGGTGTTGATTCTGTTGTACGAGAATCTAGATGAGTATTAGGTACAGAAGGTTGTACTTCTCTATACTTTACATACTATGTATTTGTGTGTGTGTGTGTGTGTGTGTGTGTGTGTGTGTGTGTGTGCGTGTGCATGAATGCATGTGTGTTTCTGTGTAGATAATAATATACTGGGGGAGAGAGAGAGAGAGAACGAGAGAGAAACAGAGGGAAAGAGAAATGACAGGGATAGTTGGTGACTATGCTTTCCTGTCCAAAGGGTAAAAGAATGAAATTTTGCATAACTACTCCTCTTTAGAAACAAACAAACGAAGCCTCTAAATCAAAAATAAAAAAAAGTCAAATAAAATATAGATGTTTTTTACTTTTACTTTATTTTAAAAGTAAATTGCACTTTTACTAAAATCCCATAAAAGACCTAGAAGTAAATTGCATACATTTATTCATGTGCCGAGCAAAGTTTTCCTTTACATAACACAAAAGTAGAAAACTACAGGAAAGATTAATGAGATAAGGTACATGAAAAATATATGTATGTATATATCCATGCATATGATTATATTTTATATATATGTATACACAATGTATACATATATATATAAATATTAGATTTACACATATATAAATCTAAGATGTATAAGGTTTATGTATATAAACTTACATATAAAAGTTACATATATAAACATAAATATATATTTATATATGTATGTAAAACATACTGTATATATTCATGCATATAATAAGGCATTGTAAGGATCAAGTTTTGCTTTATAACCCACTGTGTGTTAACCGTGAGACTATGTCAGTGACATTGCTCCTACTCGAGGACGAGAAGCTGCAAGTTACTGAACTGCATTTTTATATTCCAGTTTGCGGAATTTGCCAGATGTAGTTTACAAACAAACTCAACAATCTTGTGTGCTTTCTTTATGGGAATAGATTTAATTCACCATGCTCTGCTGGGTTCCCTCCATTTGTTTCTAAGCAATGAGAGTGCAATCTGTCCTTGAAACTTCTCAGAAACTCTGCTTCCATGACCAGAGGTGCAGCTCAGTGCATTGCACATGTCCACCTAACAGGCTTTGACCTGTCACCGTCAGATTATAGAATCTGCCTAGGAACATGGCAGCAGACAAATAATAATAAATATCAGCACAGAAGAGTATCATTTAGCTATAAAGAAAAAAATGAAGCAATTTCATTGGCAGTGAAATGTATCCACTTCGGCTTAATTTTAGGTGAATAAATCACATTCTATTAGACAAGCATTGAATGCTTCCTTTCTGAAGTGGAACCCGGGGGAGGGGAGAAGGCAGTATAAAGAGAGAAGTGGTTGGAAGGATGAGACAGAAATGACTGGGAGCACAGGATAAGTAAGGGCAATGGGGCAAAGGATAATCAAAGTTGCCCTGTTACCACTTAACATTATAAGGAAGAATAACAATAAAAATATATGCTGAAATAGCAATAGCTCTATCTGAGGAAACTAAATTCAATGTTTGTTACTAAAATAGTGCAAGAATTGCTATTTTGCTGTCAAATGAAAGGTTAAAATCTATGAAAAAATTTTTGTTACCTTGGGTGCTAGAAATTGTGAATCACCAAATGTATTAAAAATTTACATATTGATTTTTTTCTTAATTTAATATTATATACCATAATTATATATAATTTATCATATTTCATAAGATTAATGAATTTTCTAGTTATACATTTACATTTTATATAGTGCATTTTTGGTCATCTGTTTGGGTAGCATTTTTTTCTTTTTTAAAAGCATATGCAGAATATCAAATAAGAAGACTGAGCAAAAGAAACATTTGTTATCTCAATCAATAAAATGTCAGTTCCAGTCTTTACCCAGTGGCTAGGTGATATCATCAAGAATCTGATTTCTCTCTGTGTGTCTCTCTCTCTGTCTCTCTGTCTCTCTCTCTCTCTCTCTCTCTCTCTCTCTCTCTCTCTCTCACACACACACACACACACCTCATTCTCTCTATCTCTATCTCTATCTCTATCTCTATCTCTATCTCTATCTCTATCTATCTCTATCTGCCATTCTTGAAAGATTTAGTCACACATTTGAAGACAGTACAACATTTTCTATGTGCTATTCTGGTTCATCTTAGATGTTATTCCAAGTAGGAAATACATGGAAATCTTGACATTGATGACTAAGTTCAGTTTATATTTCAAAAGCAGACACTAGATCTGAGCCAATCATGATGACCTAACCTATAATCTCCAAAAACCTGTGAAACATCAAATTCCAAAAGAGTAAAATTATGAGTTTGTGCTACGTGAAGTGGTCAAATTTCTGATGATTTCTTACAAGGGTATTAAGAGTCTAACACAGAAGGCTAGATGTCAACTGTGTTTGAAACTATTCCAACAATAATTTACAGTCCCAAGAAAGCAAAGAAATACAAAAGGAGAATAATTATTTTCCCAGAATACAAATGTATTATTGAGCCAAATCCATGTGAATCTCAAAGACAGATGAACTTCATGTTTAATATCTAAATATTGCTACTAGTAAAGAGACTATTTGTGACACTATTGTAGCTGTTCTATAGCATCCCTTGCCTTTGGGTTTTCTACCATATATCTTAGTTTTAGGTTTGGAATCTTCACACCTTTATGGTTTACTCTAAAACCTCAATTGAATCTGTAATTTCTATCTTGCTATGAATGCTGTAAAGACCACAGAATCATTCGACCAGGCAAGTGTCCGAAAATTGTAGTTTCTCAAAAGAAGATATCCAGTAGCCACCCTAGGAAAACAAGGCCATAAAATCTTCATGATGTTCAGGAAATATCAGTTGTATTCAAAGACCTCAGAAAAGCCACTTTTTGATGCTTTGCATATAAAATTGAGCAAGCAAGCTATATGTGATAAGTTTCTGGCAGGTTTTTATGTTATTCTTAATTCTCTTAGGCATATACTCATATCAAAATCTAGAGTAATTTTATGCTCTTAAATAATCACATGATGGTAGAGATATCAGCAGTCTTGATCAAATCTGAATGAAGCAATGTAATATTTCATTTGTTGTCATAGCTAGTGCTGCTTTGGTATATGATTAACATGATCTTGAAACCATGACCACAATGCCACAAAACTATGTTTTGTTTATCCATTTGATGCACACATTCTCATGAATGACTATACATAGACTCATGGGTATACCCAAACACACCCACATACATTTTCTGTATATCAGTTCAAAACCCATGGACAATTGAATGTTCTTAAATTGTCTGTAAACAAATCATTAGGCACTCTATATTTTATATAAACACAAAAAGGATTATGTAATTTATTTTCTTTATATTATGAAATTGTGTTTTTAACTGAAACCACAGATAAAAAGTTAAAAATGTAAAACTAAGAAAATGGAGCTGTAAATAGCTTACTCAAATGAACCAGGCAAGGTGGGATTCACTTTTAACCAATGAGCATTGGCTAAAACATGCATCTTATGGTTTAGCTAAATGGAAGAAAAATAGTTTAGGGTGAGACTCTAGGTTCTACCCAGCATAATAAATTTGGAGAAATAGCAATTATCTTAAACATCAAGGCTGAGATTTTTATTAAACAACCATGCATTGCTGTCCAAGGAGATAGGGACCAATTTGAAGTAATAGTTCACCTATTTTGTACCTAATGTCCTCCTGTAATTGAATTAATGTTTTTAGAAAAATTGCTTGGGACAAAGTAACTAGAAGACCCAGTTGTTCTCATGGAGAAAAAGGAAACATCAGAAAGGTGAAAGAAACAAACTAAACTGGAGCTTTTCAGAGAAAATGTCTGAGAACAAGTAGCAACTTGACTATACTTGAAAGAACACCTCAATGAGTCTTCATAAAGCTGTCAAATCTACAGTTGCAAGAATAACCTACAACACAAGCATTGCATAGCCAGGCCAAATGCAAATGCCCCTTAGAATCCTCAGGATCAGTTATCAACTGTAAAAAAAAAAAATTTGCAGTCAATAACTGCAACTCTCTCTCTCTCTCTCTCTCTCTCTCTCTCTCTATATATATATATATATATATATATATATATATATATATATATTTGCAGATGTAATTAAATACTACTTTTCCAGATGTAATTAAATATATATAGACTTTTGCAGATATAATTAAATACTACTATGAGACTATTCTAGGTATTCTCAGGCAGGCATCAGATGCAAAACATATACCCTTTATAACACAGAAAACAGAGAGACAGAGAAGAAACATATAAAGACAAAGGCAGAAGCTAGAGGAATAAGTACCACTGGAGCTTGAGAAGGCAAGAGAAGACCATGCCTCACAGCCTCTATGCCACAGCCTCCAGAGGGTTCAGACTCTTCCTTCCAAACCTGTGAAAGAACTTTTTGTTGTCCTTTGAAGTCCCCAGATTTATACAAATTCATTATTATAGTGACGGATGAGAACAGTCTCTAATGTCTGATGAAAGGTATACACAACTAAGTCTCTTTGTAATGAGGTCGTTATAGAAAGCTAAGAGATAAGTTACTGTAGGTATGTTTGGAAGCTACTAAACATATATATGAACTTACTGTTCTGGATATAGCATTTTAAGTCATTTTTACAAAAAATGAAAACAAAAATTTTACTCAATTGAAATGAAAATGTTTTGGAGAAGGAATAACAGGTTTATTAAGTTCATTTTCACCCTTACTTTTTTTTTTTTTTTTTTTTTTAGAGAAAAGGTTTCATTGTGTGGCCAAGGCTGTTCTGGGGAGGACATGTAGATCAGACAGGTCTCAAACTCACAGAGATCCTCCTGTCTTTCCAGGGTTGTCACAACAGCTTCCACCTATACATTTTTAATAATCAAGTTTCCTCATTTCTCTATTCAAAATTATTCTAGAAAATAGTACGTAATATAACCAAAGAAAACCTAGTGGTTCCTTATTCCAGAGACTTGGCTCTTTTCTTTCTGTTTGCTTGTCTTGTCAAACTCCTATGTCATAGGTATTGTCACGTGGCAGACAGGGGAGAAGAACTGGGAGGAGTGAAGTAAGGAGAGACCATAATCAGGATGTATTATGTGAGAAAATATGTATTTTCAATAAAATAACATAAAATGTACAAAAGTCTTCTAGGAAAATATTATAAAGTATTATCTAATATTATGTAAGACAGCCTTATGTAAATTAAGAAAAATCATGAGTAAGAAATAAGAACATTCTCTTATTTTCTACACAGAATTTTCCATAAAGGCACCATCTCTAAAAATGACCTTATTTTTAAAATTCAAGAATACAGTCAACTAATCTCAAAAGTTGGATTTAGACTATGATTGCAAGTGATTTCCAGCCAATAATGATTATTTATATTTTTGTTTATGTTATGACCATTCTTTCTATAAAACTAATTTTTAAAGTTCCATGTGGAAATATAGATGTTAAAGATGTTTTCTCAAGGTGGGTCAATTGTTTCAACTATCAAAGAGCCAAGAGGAACATAATGATACATTCTGGAGCCGTGCCCAGATGAAACCATATCAATTCAAGAGCAAAGAACACAAATGACATCTCAAAAACTATTATTATAAACCCTATTACCTGAGTTAATCACTCATGAGGTATTATCTCAGAGTTACTCCTTGAATGATAAAAATCCAAAGTTTTGCAAAAACAATTAGCCATTTAAAAACTCATATATAAAAAAGAAAACTATAAAAATCACATCATTGGAAAAGTTATTTACTATGCCTTATTATCATGCTGAAGGTCTAGAGAGTTCTTGAACCAAAAGATAAATTATGGTTACAAAGGGTTTTCATTTTACTTATAAAGCTGAAAACAAAAACAAAATACTTCAAACCATTGCTAAAGGCTCTGAGCAATGTCCCACCACACTGTCCAGCTTTGTGGTCAGTTTCCAATACTACTAAGAAGAACATCAGAGAGCAACTATAAAAGTGTTTATGAGATTAGACACACACACACCCCACACAAACACACACACACACACACACAGGATGAGAAGAAATGGTCATAGAGATTATGACCCTATTGTGATTATTAAGTTGTATTGTTATGCTATTTAAATTCATTTTAGTTGGAAGATTAAGAACATGCTCAAAGATTTTTATTCAGTGAAGAGATGAGAAATTCTTTATTGCCAGGGAGCACTGAAACAAGATGACTAGAAGATAAAATGCCCTCCCAATGAGTCATAGATGTGTAGTTACATCCCCATAGTCACTCCTCAAGTACAAAACTTTTATTAATGTTTCAATGATTTTGCCATTTTCAGAAGGGTCTTCCTGAAGCTAAGGTTAAGAGATTTAGATTAATTACTTTGACAAAAGGAAGATTCATAACAGCCTGGTATAGATTCTATTGTGTGGTTACCAAACTTCACACTTATGAAGAGCGTTTTAATGAAAAGAAGCAAACTGAGAAAGGGAAAGTAGAAAGTGTATGATTCATGTAATAGCAAAGCATCAGGACATGGAATGGAGCCGAGTCCTATGTATGAAATAAACAATTCAGGGACTGGTGACTTCGGGGCAAAATTCTATCCAGCTAAGCTTAGGTCCAAGCATGGTGATAAACACCTGTAATCCCAGGAGACATAGACAAGCAGATCTCTTGAGTTCAACTCCAGTCTAGTATAGCACAAGTTCCAAGTAGAGAAAAGGTTAAGCCCAGGTGCTGTGGTACATGCTTTTGATCATAGCATTCAGGATACAGAGACATGCAGATCTCTGAGTTCAATCTACAGAACAAGTTCCAGCACACACAAGCTTAGGCAGTGAGAGAGTTGGAAAAAAGAAATCTGATAAAAAAAAGGTCTCATGTTGCAGCCCCAGTAAGCAGAACTCAACAGCTTCAGCCATGTATCTTTGGACTTAGAGTCAAGAATGGAAGGAACTACTGGGGCAATTGATGCTAGTTAGCTGGAGCTATGAAATTAGTGGTAATTAAGAAGAGACCAGCATCACTGAGGCGAAATCTGGGAAGTATTTTCTGAGAGCACAAAGAAGCTGTGTTCCAGAAAGTCAAGGCTGAACCTCCTGCTATAGCTAGACTTGGTAATGTGTAAGACTCATCCAGGTGGTACTGGTTTTGAAGGTATGAAGGGATCATGGAGAGCAGCTGAGGCTTGGCACTGTGAGAGGACTGGAAAGATGCAACCTCAACTGCAGTTAATGGCCCAGGACTGTGTAGCCGCCCGCGGCCACAAGTCAACTGGATTCACCTGAAAGGGGGGCTGGGAATGAAGGGGGAAGGAGGGCGAGAAGAGATGAGGCCAAGACAAAGTTCTCTGATCAAGGCCCAAAGCTTTAATGTTCAGCTCTCAATTTAAAGGGGAAGACCCAACCCACAACCCCTCCTGGTTTCAGATGGGTGGGATAATCCATAGTCCATTCCAGGTCACGGCCGGAGATGTCTCAGGGCAAGCCCAGGGGCAGTTCTGCTGTGTTCCGGGCAGCCAAGGTGGGTAACTCCACTTGACCTTGCTTGTGGCAACCAAGGTCTCTCAGTCCTGCTCATGGAGGGGAGAGTACAGGACTGTATGGATCATTTAAAGAAGTTGAAGTTTGGCACAATGAGGGAAGCTATGAGAGGCTAATAGTGAAGTCTAGTTATAGTAGAAGACCCCAATGTATTGGGGATGCCAGTGCCATGGGATGATCAGCAGGAATAGCAGCAAGAGTGAAGTGGAGTTAACCAGAGTCTAGAATGCTGCAGAGTGCAGAGTGGTAGATGTGATTGGAGTCCTTTGGAGGAGCACAGAAATTGTGTGTTGATCTCAGATATTTGAATAAAAAATTACAAAGGTAAAGTTGCCCAAGATGTTAGAAATGTCAAACTCATGGGATACCTTTCAAGAAAAGTTACTGAGAGTAGAAGCAGCCCAAGTGATTGAAATTTGTTGGTAATGAGTGCCAGATCTACCAAAGCAGTCAACAACGATGAAAGGACTTGTTGATCTGAAGGCCAAAACCTTTGACATTTGACTTAGAAACTTGGAGTTTGGAGTTTATCCAGCTGGTTTCCAGTATTGATTTAGAAATTACAGTTAAGTGATTGGATGGATCTCAGAAGAAACTTGGAACTTTTGACTTTTACCATTATTGAGACTTCTATAGACTATGGGGACTATTGAAATTGGATTGGATGTATTTTGTTTTATTCTATGGCTAAGTATGGCCCCAATACACTCATGTGTTTGAACAAGCCTATAGGGCCCAGGGAGTGGAATGTGGTGGTTTGAATATGCTTGGCCCAGAAAGTAGCACTATCAAGATGTGTGGCCTTGTTGGAGTAGGTATGGCCTTCTGAGAGAAAGTGTGTCACTGTGAGTGTCTGCTTTAAGACCATTGTCCTAGCTGCTTGGAAACCAGTCTTCTCCTGTTTGCCTTCTGAACAAGATGTAGAACTCTCATAGACTCCTAAACCACACCTGCCTGGGTGCTGCCATGTTAACATCTATATAATAATAGATTGAACCTCTAAGCCACCCCAATTAAATGTTGTCCTTTATAAGAGTTGCCTTGGTCATGGTATCTGTGCACAGCAGTAAACCCAAAAGTCAGATAATCATCTTATCAGGTTCTCATGCAATATTCCTTCAAAACCATCTAATAACACTTAGTTGAAAAGATGTTGTAATGTTTAGTTCATTATTAGAATGTGACTGTTTCAAAACACTATGAAAATATATCAGTGAAAGAAATATTTATAATATATGTATAATAATCCCAGCCTATGCCTTTTTAATTGCTTTATTAAATACAAAAGCTAATCTTCCATTAAGTGAGGACAAGTATAAAACATCCCACATTTTGCTGGCAATTTAAAACCTTATTCAATAAACTGATAGTCATATTTTTTCATTAAAAACCAAGCCACAAAGCCCACAAAGCTCCAGCTTCTAAAATAACCACCTAGATTGCACATGCTATATTTCTAGATATACAGTACATAGTTTTACTTAATCCATAGACATTTAGGTTTGAGAAGTTGTAGGTAAATACTTTTGTCACAGATACCCTTCTTTCTATGAACACTAACAATTTAAGACAATTTAAGTTCCTTTGGGACATTTTTTTTTTTTTGTTAACTTTAGCCACAGAAACTCACTGGAGTTGGGGAGACAATAAACACTTAGATATTGATAGATATCTAAACTAGATATAGATACATATAAACATATTCATATATAGATATATATAGAGAGATTATATAATCCTTCTTTATTCTGTATAAACATAAGCCCCCCCAAAATCCACTCACTTTTCTCAGTCCTCCTTTATGTAATGCCACACATCTGCACAGTATTTGTAGTTTGAAATTATTACATAAAGCTTAAGGTGCTATGAGTTCTTTTGTTATACTGAAAATGCATCCTATCTCCTTTATTGAATTCAATTCAATTGTTCTCATTACTCAAGTCTGTTCTGTGTTCTTTAGAACAATAGATTTCATGATTAATTTTGAGGTTAACCCATTGGCCTCTTTAAACTTTTATTAACTCCCAAAGGCACACTTTCATATTCCTTATGCAGTTTGTGATTTATCTAGACTGTAGGTATTGGGGTGTATGTATGCTTTCAAAGGACTCATGTTTAAATAAAGGCTACCTGTATCCATCATGTACTAAAAAACTCACCTCAGAAGCATTGAAAGGAATTTATCTAATACACCTTAGAAAAATAAAATAAGCATATGCAGATTATATTACTTCAAACTTTGCCTATACACTTAGTTTTAGAAAGGTTGGGATTTTAATATAAAGATTCAGATGAAATGTTACAATTGCTTTTGTTGGTGAGATGGTATATTTTTGTCAAAAAGTTTGTTTTTCAATCCAAAAAGCAGTAGATTAAGATTGCTTGACTATCAGTTAATACATTGTTCTTAGTGTTCTTAGCACTATTACCTAATCAATATTGGTGATTTCAGCAATTGTCTTCTGAAAATGCACTGATGAATAAAGAAATTCTTATTCATGGTGAAATTTCAGTTGGAATTGTTATCTAATTTACATATTGTGTCTGTGGCAATTTTCCACTCTTTTGAAATATGAGCAAATTAAAGATATAAAATACAAAGTTTTGTAAGTGGGTTTGGAATATATACTATATTAGCCATGGTTTCTATTGCTGGGATAAAACACAATAATTTAAAAACAATTTTGAGGAGAAATGGGTTTGTTTGTCTTACATATCCTGGTTAACAGCACTGAGGGAAACCAAGGCAAGAACCTGAACAAAAGATTTGAAGCCAAAGTTTTCCAGCTTGTTCTCCATAACTTACACAGCTTGCTTTCTTATACCATCCCAGACTACTATCTGCCTTCCCCATAGACCTGGCCTTTCTACATCAATCATTTATAAAGAAAATATCCTACAGACTGGCTGCTGGCAATCTGATGGAGGCATTTTCTCAACTGAGTTGCCTCTTCAAAAAAACTAAATAAATAATTCCAATTTGTGTGAAGTTGACAAAACAATTTGCCAGACTTACACAGTAGTGCATTCCTGCTATGTGTGACATTTAAAGGGAGCTAGGTAACATAAGAATAAATTCTTCTTTGTTATTAATGTTTTCTGTGAGAATTCAAATTTATTGGGCAAATAGTTTGCCTAATTTTGATATAGAGATTGATGGTGCATACAAAAGGGTACTCTCATGCTCATACACAGTTAAATATTCAAATCTTTGCTGTATTTGTATATATTGTGATATGACTTGAGAAATAACCAATATTCTTTCAGTAGGCATTCTTATATTTTTCAATAAATTGCATCAATAAATTTTAATAAAAATTTTAAACAAATTACGCATTTTCAGTATTTCATTGATAAATGTAAAACCTTATAAAAAGAATACTCTAGTATAGCTAGAATTGGTAAAATGATTGATGACTGGCTATATAAAATTTGTGATTTTCATAAAAAATCATAGTTTTAGTGTTTATAATTTTTTTAAGTCAAAGATCTCCCTCAAAGTATCTAAGTTTGTTAGTTCTCCCAGTAAAGATTTGCTATGCGCCTATCATGTCACACACTCTTCTAAGGGTGAGAGATGCAAAGGACTGTTAATTAAATCCAATTCCTTTGTGCATTAGGAAGGGAGTATTCATTTTTAAGAAGTCTAGTCACCTCTGTCAGTTGATAATGCTTCAGTTGTTAATGTAAAATAACACATGGTAGAAGAGATGGGAGATGCCCTTGTGAGTTCTGCTAATTGATATTGGATGTCAGAGGGAGGACACCTCCCAGATAAGGTGACATTTCATTGGACATCCAAAGGAAAGAAGAAAATAAACCTTACAGATAAGCCTATTAAAAGCATTTCTAGGCAGAACAACAATAGAAACTTAAAAAAAAAGTAATAAAATTTTTGCTTATCATTGTCAAGAGATAATACAAAGACAGTATGCTTATGTTTTCTTGTTCTTTGGATGTTTTATAATTTAAGCCACTTTAAATTGTTTTAAGCATTTTTGTATATTAATATACTATTTCTCCATATGCTATTGGAGCCTTGGAAGTCATTACATATCATCACAAATTGCAAATCAAAGACTAAGGATAGTAAAGGTCTTTGCTTCAATGTTTATAGCTATTGAGTTAGACAGGTTAGACTTGAAAATAAAATTGATTTCTTATCTATATTTTCTTGTTTTTATATTGAATAAGACTTATAGAAGAGTAGACATTGCGTATTCTCTCAAAGAACATAAAATCCAAAAGAATAATACAAACCAAGATTTTAGGATTCAGAAAATAAACATGAAACAAGTCTACACATTTAAAAAGTACATGCCTGGAAGACAGCATAATAGCAATCTGTTGAATCCTTTAAGTATTAGCACCTAAGAAACCAAAACCAAGACATGCATATTTAAAGAACCTTATTTTTTAAAATTAATTTTTATCGGATATTGTATTTACATTTCAGGTGTTATCCCCTTTCCTCATTTTCCACAACCCCCCTATCCTATCCCCCCACTCCAGCTTCTATGAGGATGTGCTCCCACCCCCTCACTCCCACCTCCCCTCTCTCAAATTCTCCCATTCTGGGGGATCCAGCCTTCACAGGACCAACAGCCTCCTCTCCCACCTATGGCAGCAAAACCATACTCTTCTACATATACAGCTGAAGACATGGGTCCCTCCCTATGTGCTCCTAGGTGTGGGGCGGTGGGCTGTTAGAAGCAGCTGGGTGCTTGGTCAAGCATAAGTCTGGAAACCAGACCCTTATTGAACAGCAGGAGTTAGGCTCTGTTCCAGGGCCCTGGTTCTTTTCATTTAGCTTCAGCCCTCCACAACACCTCAAACAGAGAGATCTATGGCCAACAGTCAAGGCAGGGCTCAGGCCCTTGAGAGATTTACATACTAATGAGGTACCTGAAGGCCAGAGGGTGGAGCCAATTAAGCATTCTTCCCCAGACCCTCCCCCTTCTCTCTGTCCCTATTTAACTCAAGTCTGCCCTGGATTTCATGGGGAAGCATATCCAAATTCAACCACCATCCAACATGACATTAAAGCCTATAAAAAACACATGGACCTTTTTGTGTCATTTGGGCCATGCCATGAGAGGAACCATGGAGCCACAGCACCGTAACGTCCCTGTAGCGTAACTCTCAGCATTTCCAGCCACCATACCCACACCTAGGCTGGTGGTTTAGACCCTGGTAGCTCTGGTTGGTTGGTATTGTTGCTCTTCCCATGGGGCCCACAAACTCCATCAGCTCCTTAACTCTTCTCTCTAAATGCTACATTAGGAACCCTGTGATCAGTTCAATGGTTAGCTGTGAACATCAGCCTCTCTGTATATGTCAGGCTCTGGCAGACCTCTAAGGAGACAGCTATATGAGGCTCCTGTCAGCATGCACTTCCTGGCATCCATATCAGCGTCTGCCTTTGGTGACTGAACATGGGATGAATACTCACATAAAGAAGTCTCCAGACAGCCTCTTCCTTCAGTTTCTGACCTACAATTTGTCTCCATATTTTCTTCATTGAGTATTTTGTTACTCCTTCTAAGAAGGACTGAAGCACACACACTTTGGTCTTCCTTCTTCATGAGCTTCATGTGGTCTGTGAGTTGTATCTTGGGCATTGTGAGCCCAAGATACAACTTTTGTGCTAAGACCCACTTATCAGTGAGTGCATACCATGTATGTCCTTTTGTGATTGAGTTACCTCATTCAAGATGATATTTTCTAGTTCCATCCATTTGCCTAAGAATTTCATGAATTCATTGTTTTCAATATCTGAGTAATATTCCATTGTGTAAATGTACTACATTTTCTGTATCCATTCCTCTGTTGAAGGATATCTGGGTTCTTTCCAGCTTCTGGCTATTATAAATAAGGCTGCTATGAACATAGTGGAGCATATGTCTTTGTTATATGTTGGAGCATCTTTTGGGTATATGCCCAGAAATGGTATAGCTGGGTCCTCAGGTAATATTATGTCTAATTTTCTGAGGAACTGTCATACTGATTTCCAGAGTGTTTATATCAGCTTACAATCCCACCAAATAAATAAATAAATAAATAAATAAATAAATAAATAAATAGGAGTGTTCCTCTTTCTCCAAAAACTCACCAATATCTGCTATCACCTGAGTCTTTGATCTTAGCCATTCTGACTGGTGTAAAGTGGAATTTCAGGGTTGTTTTGATTTGCATTTCCCTGATGACTAAGGATGTTAAACATTTTGTTAGGTGCTTCTCAGCCATTTGAGTTTACTCAGTTGAGAATTCTTTGTTTAGCTCTGTACCCCATTTTTAATAAGGTTATTTGGTTGTCTGGAGTCTAATTTCTTGAGTTATTTTAAGGTTTTTTTTTTTTTTTAGGGTAATATTGAATATTAACCCTCTATCAGAGGTAGGATTGGTAAAGATCTTTTCCCAATCTGTTGGTTGCCGTTTTGTCCTATTGACAGTGTCCTTTGCTTTACAGAAGCTTTGCAATTTTGTGAGGTCCCATTTGTCAATTCTTGAGCTTAGAGTATAAGAATTGGTGTTCTGTTCAGAACTTTTCTCCTGTGCCCAAATTATGTGAGGCTCTTCCCCACCTTCTCTTCTAGTTTAGTGTATCTGGTATTAGTTTTAGTGTATCTGGTTTTATCTGAAGGTCCTTTGTCCACTTGGACTTGAGATTTGTACAAGGAGATAAGAATGAATCGATGTACATTCTTCTACAGGTTGACTTCCAGTTGAACCAACACCATTTGTTGAAAATGCTGTCCTTTTTTCACTGAACAGTTTTAGATTCTTTGTCAAAGATCAAGTGACCATAGGTGTGTGGGTTTATTTCTAGATCTTCAATTCTATTCCATTGATCTTTCTGCCTGTCTCTGTACCAATACCATGCAGTTTATATCACTATTGCTCTGTAGTATAGCTTGAGGTTAGGAATGGTGATTCCCCCAAAAGTTCCTTTGTAATTGAGAGTAGTTTTTGCTATCCTGTTTTTTTTTTTTTTTGTTATTCCAAATGAATTTGCAAATTGCTCTTTTTATATCTATGAAGAACTGAATTGAAATTTTAATGAGGATTGCATTGAATCTGTAAATTGCTTTTGGCAAGATGGCCATTTTTACTATATTAATCCTGCCAATCCAGGAGCATGGGAGATCTTTCCATCTTCTGAGATCTTCTTCTATTTCTGTCTTCAGAGACTTGAAGTTCTTGTCATACAGCTCTTTCCCTTGCTTGGTTAGATTCACACCAAGGTATTTTATATTATTTGTGGCTATTGTGAAGGGTGTCATTTCCCTAATTTCTTTCTTAGCCTGTTTATCCTTTGAGTAGAGGGAGGCTACTGATTTGTTTGAATTAATTTTATATACAGACAC
Source organism: Arvicanthis niloticus (assembly GCF_011762505.2). Taxonomy (NCBI): domain Eukaryota; kingdom Metazoa; phylum Chordata; class Mammalia; order Rodentia; family Muridae; genus Arvicanthis; species Arvicanthis niloticus. The sequence goes on along the minus strand of NC_047664.1, from coordinate 60,501,582 downwards.
TTTGCTCAAGTTGTTTATCAGGTTTAGGTTAAAGAACCTTATGAGGCAAATTTAACAACTATTGTCCTAAAAGATAATATATTAATCCAAATCAGACTTTTTAATGTATTATTAGTGCTGGAGATACATCTTAGAATTACAGTGATTACCATTTCTAACATTGCTCTTGGCTTGATCCCCACAACCATAAAACCAAACAAAATATTATGAACTTCCATTAATCAGTGATTTGGTGGAAATGAGATTCTCAGTACATGTCAGACTATCTATAGATCAAGTTATAAATATGAAATGCCATCTGGGTACCAATCATCAATCTCTATCTTCAGCTTATTTGCATTTTATCCATATATGAAAAGTGACTATTCTTTGAGAATTCATTCATGGAAAGACAAGGCTTTTTTGTCATCAGCACCTCAGTGTTGGTCTCATATAGGTTAAGACCCCATAAATGCATATTGTGTCTTCTTCATTTTGCACCAAGATTGTGTACATTCTCATTATCAGTTAAGTTTAAATGTGTCTATTCTAGAAGCTCAAAACAATGAAAATGATTAATCCACGGGACATTCTCTTTTATCCCCCTAAACCCTCCCATATACTAATTTTGTTCTCTTTCAACTTAAGGGTACTTTTTCATTAATTGTTGTTATATTAATACATGTAGATATATACATGTCCAAATATGACCAGTTATGTCTGTATAATGTTATTTATATGTGTGTTCTCAGTGCTAACCATTTGGTATTGAATATCTATTTGGTGTGTTCTTCCCCGAGAAAAACTATCTGTACAATTCTCAGCATTCTCTAACTCCTTTTTTTTGTTGTTGTTGTTGTTGTTTGTTTTTTTTTTGTTTTGTTTTGTTTGTTTTGTTTTTCGAGACAGGGTTTCTCTGTGTAGCCCTGGCTGTCCTGGAACTCACTCTGTAGACCAGGCTGGCCTCGAACTCAGAAATCCGCCTGCCTCTGCCTCCCAAGTGCTGGGATTAAAGGCGTGCGCCACCACCGCCCGGGTCTCTAACTCCTTTTATGTAGGGCTAAAGTCTGCGGACCTCTCCTTTCTCCACTGAAAGATGTCTTAGTACCATATTTGTTCAGCTCATGTTTCGGGAGTTATGTTGGTGAGACACTCCAGGTGTAACTTCTGATATTCCTAGAAAACAACCTCACAATCTTACAGCAAACTTTGATTATCTGGCTCTTACGACCTTTTCACCCTTCTTCTTCAGTGTTCCCTGAGCCTTGATATTTTTTTTTATTGTTGTTGTTGGTTTGTTTTTATGTTTTGTTTTCTGTGGATTTTTCTCCTCTGTGTCTGTGTGTGTGTGTGTGTGTGTGTGTGTGTGTGTGTGTATGTGTGTGTGTGTATTCACATGTGCATATAGATGCCAAGAGACGATGTTGGTGACTTTCATAATTGCTTCCATTACTTATTATCTTCTTTTTGTGAAACAAGCTTTCTCACTGACCCTAAGTTATTGGCTAGACTCACTGGAGAACAAAATCCACGTCCCCAGCTCTAGGATTTTAGCTTTTGTAGAGCATATAGCTTTTTAGATGGATGGTAGAAATTCCAACTTAGATCATCATGCTTGACTGTAAAGAATTTTACCAAGGATCCATATCCCCAACTCCAGAACTCTTTATTATGTACACAAAATAAACATATGTGCATATATATGTTAATAATTTTTTAAATTATAATGTGTTGAGTTGATAAGAATTATTTCTATCCAAATGGTTATTTAATGCAAAGTTTACTGTTCTTTGGAGTCTTCACTTTATAGACTACTTTTTTGTTTCTCTTTTTTTTTTTTAAATTAAAAATAGATTTTCTTCATATGTTATATTCTGATTGTGATTCTCCATCCAGCTCCTCTAAAACTTTTCCCATCAACCCTCATGTTTAAATCTACAACCTTTTTATTTCATTCATTGGAAAACAAACAGGCATCTAAAGAATATAATAAAATAAGACAAAACAAAAACAAAGAAATTGGAATAGAACAAGGAAAAAGCACAAGAAAAACATATACATGCAGAGATACCATATTTGCCCATATAGGAATCCCATGACAAATAAGATTGGAAGCCATGATATATGTACAAAGGACCTGTAAGATAAGTAAGTAAATAAGTAAGTAAGGAAAGAAAGAAAGAAATACAAAATGTATATAAATATGAATAAATAAAAGCCATTACTAAATATTATGAGACAGGGCTGGAGAGATGGTTCATCAGTTAAGAGCCCTGATGGCTCATCAAGAGATCCTGATTTCAATTCCCACCAACCACTTGGTGGCTCAAAACCATCTGTAATGGGATCTGATGCACTCTTCTAGTGTGTCTGAAAGTAATGACAGTGAACTCACATATATAAAAATAAATTTTAAATAAAAGAGACAATCTCTCTCTGTCTCTCTATCTCTCTCTGTCTCTGTCTCTCTCTGTCTCTGTCTCTCTCTCTCTCTCTCTCTCTCTCTCTCTCTCTCTCTCTCCATTTGTCCCTTATAGATAGATAGATACCCTCCAAATGCCTTATAATTTTATAATTTATAATCACATAAAATGATTACTATTATTCCTTTGAGTATGTAGTGTTACATGGTGGGTAATAGATTCCAAAATACACTGCCTCTTACACAAATGCTGTATGTTTAAATCAATTTTTTATATATCAAAAAAAGCACATTATTGAGTGATAGATTTTTTTCTATGGTGACATAAACAAACCCCAGATCACCCCAGAGAGGGAGAACAACAACAACAAAAGAGGGGACCAATGTAGGGATAGCATCAAATACTACTTGGTAAAGCAATAAGTTTTACTGGGGTTAGAGGAATGTGAAGAAGGGATTGCATACAGGAGAAAATGTAACTCAAAGACAATAGTATCAGCAAAGCTAATCCCAGCATGAATGACAGGTCACAAAAACTGGCAATCTGGAGCATACTGCATAGCCTGTCAGCAGCTCAACAGCTTTGACAGTATCCTTTCCTGGTAGCTCAATTGACCCATGCCTCTCCCAGATATCTCTGCTGGTCTTTTGTTTCTTCTAAGGCAGGACTTCTGGTTTCTGCTTCTTCTAGGCAGCTCAAACTGAGCCTATTCTAAGCAGCTCGTCTTATCTAGAGCAATCATCAGCAGTCATTACTGTTTTTATACTCTCTGGTAAGGAGGGGCCTAGTGAAGCTGGTCAGTTTCAGAGACTTCCTAAAGCTATTTTGCATTGCTTACTTCTGATCCTGAGGACCTGCTCTGCAGAATGGAGTATTACATTTCCCCTTAGAATATTTTGGGTCTTTTGTTGTTTTTGATGGTGGTGGTGTTTTGCTTTCTTTACTTCCTCGTTTTTATGTCCTATATCTTAAAATGTTTCCGTTCAAGGTGGAATTATTTTTAATATTGGAGGAAGCCACTATATAATACATATACAAGTTATATTTTATCAATTGAAATATTAAGTGTGAAACTATTCGCTTTTGTCTTAATAACAATCTTAACCTTAATAACAATTTTCTCTTTACCCCTTTCTGTAGTTTCTGTGTATATTTCTCCAGGTGTTATTCTCAATATTTGTATGCATATCTACTCATCCACAGATGGATTATACTTTTTAATTCAATGTATTTTAAATATACTGTTACTATATAACATAAACATTACTGGTTTTGTATATTATTTTATATAAATATAAGAGGGACATATTATGATGCTTATTCATATACAATATTTTAAAATATTTTACATTATTCCCTAACATAGAATGCTATAGTAAGTACACTTACTCATTCTTCTAGAGAAATAAGTTAGAATGTTTTAATGACTTTCTCTATAATAAGAGCCTGAGTTTTCTTCATTGAAACTCTCTAGAAAAATATCCCTTTCTGAAGCCTACTTCCTTGTCCTTGGCCGATGTCATATTCCTGCCAAGCAGCCCACTTCCTTGTCCTTGGTCCATGTCAGATTCTTGCCAAGCAGCCCCAAAGGCTCTCTGCCTCTTCCTTTTTTTATTGAAAGGGGGTTCTAGAGAGGGGAAATGAAGAAAGGGGATGACATTTGTATTGTAAATAAATAAAATATCCAATAAATAAATAAATACAAAAAAATTTAAAAGAATAGCCTTCAGATTGGGAGCCCTATGTTTGAATGTAACCTTTTGTATGAACTTACCATTGCCATTGTAATGGCCACATACCTTGTAACAACTGAAATATCTTATGTTTTTGTTTTTAAAAAAAGAAAAATATACCTTATGAATGAGGTGTGTGCTTTGAGTGTTGGTGAATAGCTATGGTTCTACATACTCTGTCCTCTGTTTTCTCCCTCAGGCACTGCTGTACCCCAATCTAGAAAGATGAATGGGAATCCAGCTAGGAGTGAGTGGACAGGATTGGGGATGGTAGAGCCTAGGGTGCTTCTCTGTGGAAGGCCTTCCCAGAGGATTTTAGTGTTACAGCACTCTTAGAAGATACTCAATGAAATGGATCCCTTAAACTATCTTTAGTGAAACAGTTTGTGTGCATATAATTTATTTACGGTGACCAAGGGCTGTATATATAAGCCTTGGAGATTGGGAAGGAGTTGTCAGAGTGAATAAAATCATTGGCTAGAGTTTAAAGTGCTGTGACCTCATTATTGTATGGAGACACATTCCAGGAATCCCAGGTACTTGATAAGAAGGCTCTTATTGGGAAAGAGGACATTGATCTTAAAGGTCCAGTGGTAGAGAATGTGTGTGTGTGTGTGGGGGGGTTGTTCTGGCTCCCCATACAAGGTCATAGAAGGGGAAGCATTACTGGTAAACGTAGTCATTTTGCACAAAATTCAATGGAGCTATCTGGACCTGGTAGAATGTGACCTTAATTGGCAGGGTTCTCAAAAAGGTGTGCATTAAAAGGTTTTGCTCACTTGAGTCTTCAGTTTCTGAAATTATACCTCATGGGCTTAACAATGATTTTAAAGGTCTAATAACAGACAAATGGAATATATTTCTTGTTTATTCTAGAAATTTTTTAAAGGTAAGAACTGTATACTGCTTTATATTTTCAGGGGAAATAGACAGTTGAACCACTTAGAATTTGAAAAAAAAATAGATAAAAACCAAACCACATTTATTTGTTTGGTGATTTGCTGGTTGGTGCTTGTTTGTATGTTTCATTGGTTGGCTCGTTTGTTTTGTTTGGCTTAAAGATTTCTTGAGGTGTTGTAATTTTTTTTAATAAAAGATAATATTTGAGAGATTATACAAGGATTAAGTGATAATCCAAAGCACAAATTCAACATAACGTGGAAGTATATGAACAATTCCAAAGCTAGGTCTTCTGATGATTAATAAATCACTAAAAGATAGTAAATCACTTTTTATTGCAAATACTCCACAAAAGCATCTCCATGTACAGACATATTAGATATTCAGGGATGCAGATGGGCCAAGGCATATACATGTTGGTGCAGAAGGTAGATATCAGAACATAAAACTGTAAGTTTTATATTGCCTATAGTATAACATAGGAAAAACATGAAGGAATAGTTTTAGGTGTTCTTCAGGCATAATTAATTTTTGAAACACAATACTAAGTTTCAGAGCAATATGGGGTTATTGTCAAAATTTTAATCCCAAACCAAGGTTTCTACTCAACCTTGATTATTCAGTTTCTGGATAAGAACACACACACAACTTTTGTTATTTACATGAGCCTTGAACTGTATAAGAACTAGGTAGAAATCTACCCTCTATGTTATTAGAATCTACTTTTCTATAGATAATCCCAAGTTATAACTTACTATGTTTCATCTGGGCTTCTCCTATCACCAAATGTCCAGCCCTCAGGGCCACATTTTTACGAACTCACCTAAACTATGTAGCAGCTTCTCCTTCCTCCTCCTCACCTTTTACTGTCCTGTCCTGTCCTGTTCTGTCCTGTCCTGTCCTGTCCTCTCCTGTCCTCTCCTCTCCTCTCCTCTACTCTCCCTTCCTCTCTTCTGTCTCCCTCAACCAGGTCACTGCAAACCCACTTATCTCTAACCCCTCCAGTAATTGGCTATAGCCAATTTTATTTAATTAATAGCTTTAGATCAAGGAATAAGGTGTATACAACAAAAGCCTGTAAACGTGAGAAATCACGCATAGGGCAGTGGTGGCGCACACCTTTAATCCCAGCACTTGAGAGACAGAGGCAGGCAGATTTCTGAGTTTGAGACCAGCCTGGTCTACAGAGTGAGTTCCAGGACAGCCAGGGCTCCACAGAAAGAGAGAGAGAGAGACAGAGAGAAAGAGAGAGACAGAGAGAAAGAGAGAGAGAGAGAGAGAGAGAGAGAGAGACAGAGACAGAGACAGAGACAGAGAGACAGAGAGAGAGAGGAATCACTCATATCACTCATAGGCTTAGACTTGGGTAGAGAATTAGCATCACAATAGTAAAACAATACAAAGCAATAGACCAAACCTCCACAGGCTGTTCTTATCTCCTGTTGTCACACACTAAGTTAAAGATCATCATGTGTAGAGCACTAAATAAGAAAGATGCCCAGTGATAAAAACCAATTATTATCAATACTTGTTATTTCCAAAGGCTGGAGACAACTGTGTAACAAAAGTCTTGTCCTAAAAAATTTGAACCAGAGCCTAAAATTTTGTTAGGTTTTGTGCAAGTCAAAATCTAGTTCAGTAATTTCAGTTAAGGACTGTGCATTTAAATTTCAGATTATAGATTAGAAATAAAACAAATAATGAAATAGAATTTTAAGTAGTAGTTAACCCCCAAATAATTATTTGGTGTGGAAAAACAAAACTCTAGATACATTATGAGAAAAGATAATATAAACCTCATTGGTCTCCATTTAAGGACCAGGCCTGATTAAAAAAAAAAAAAAAAAGCCATAAAACTCCAGCTCAAGGAACAGCACATAAAGTCCAGAAACAATGTCATAAAAACCCCTCCCAAAGAACAGCCTGGGGACAACCACAAAAATGGGTAAAAATCATTCCAGGATGGGTCATTTGTCCTGGGAAGTACTATCTCATCCTGTAGTTAAGGTTCATGACATGGGAATGCAGACCACTAGTCACCTAAAACAAGCCAATCAGAAGCCAACCCCTGTGACCTCCCCAGCACACACCAATGAAACTTTAGATTACCTGAGCCACTCTCTAAATATAGAAAAGCTAGCATATTAGCCAACCAAAGTGATACACTGCTTTGGTCCCTAAGAATAACATTGGAGCTTACTTAATCCTTCTAGAAAGTTCCCCCGGGTCCCAATAAGAAGGCCTGGATACCTTTGTCTGGGGTAACCATTTTGGAGAATGGTTGCCCCTCGAATGCTGGTTGTTTTTTGCAGAATGAAGGTCTTTGTTTTTGCATACTCTCTGAGTCTGGGGTCTTCCTTCAGCAATTTCCAGACCCTTACATGTGGACCAATCATCATTATTTACTTCCTGAATGGATCGGGGAGACAGACAACCTAAAACTTGAAAATACTTTTTCCCTAGTTAGGGTTACCACTGCTGTAAGAAAACATTATGGCCAAAATTGGGGAGGAAAACTTTTAATTGGTTTAGACTTCAATATCTTTGTTTATCGTCAAAGTAAGTCAGGACAGGAACTCAAACAGAGTAGAAACCTCTTGGTAGGTGATGATGCAGAGGGCTGCTTTTTACTGGCTTGCTTCTGAAAGCTTGCTTAGCTTGCTTTCTTATAGAGTCTAGGACCACCAGCCCAGCAGTGGCACCGCTCACAATGTGCCTAACCCTCCCCACTCAATAATTGATTAAGAAAATACACTATAGGCTTGACTGAAGGCTCTCTCCTCTCTTATGACTTTAGCTTGTGTCAAGTTGAGATAAAACTAGCCAGCACAATCATCCCTTGTCAAATAGACACACAAACACAGTGCGGTTAAGCCACACTTTTCATTTCTTGTTCACCCCAAGATCACATTTTAATATAAACATCACAATAGAAAACATTTTACAAACTCATAATGTCTCACAGTCTTTAAATTCAAACATTATAAAATTAAGTCTCTTTAAAAATCCAAAGTCTGTTGTTTTATTTTTTTTTTAAGCCAAAGTCTCTTTTAAAATTCGAACTCAACAACTGTGGACTCCAATATAATAAAAAAACATGTTAAACAACTTCATACTTCAAGAGGGAAGAACCAGGGCACAGTCCTAAAAGATGTCCAGAATCAAAGATTCACTCACAATATTCTGGGCTACTCCAAAGGGCCTGGATCACTTCTCAGGCCCCACTCTTTAAAAGACACAGACAGTTTGTCTTTTAGGTTCAGACCTGCTTTACTCCTTGCTGCTACTGTTCTTGACAGTCATTCCACGGTACGGACATCTTCAAAATGCATCTCTGTGGCAACTGGACTGCACTTTCAGCAATAGCTTCCCCTTGGCTCTGATGATGTCAACAAACCTCAACATTTTTATTTGAAACCTAAATTCTTGGAGCCTCGATTGCTACTGAAGCTGAAACTTCACCAATGGCCTTTCCTGGCCTTTCCCAGTATAAACCATCTGATGTTCCCTATAACTGCTCTGCTCCATGCATTCAAAACAAGAACCACCTGGACTACTCATCCAATACCGTGTTCTGCTGACAGCATGATGTACAACCTTGGCCATCTATGGAACACAGCTTTTCTATGCTGATTCAAGAGAACGCTTCCCAGAAGATTTCAGGACCTCGATGCTGCCGGTCTCTTAACCATTACTGATTTCTTAACTGGAACTGACCAGCAACACAAAGGTTTCACCTTAATGGTTCTGGTCTCTAATCACAGTTGATTATTCGGCTACACCTGACCAAATAATACAGATTGTTGGCCTGGTAGAGTAGTTGCTTCCCTCTGAAACGTCACAAGCCAGGCCTCTATCTTGTCAGAATACGAATGCTGCTTTCCAGAGGTGGCTGAGGTTGTACTTCCTGCTGGCAGCTGACTATAGTAGTACAAGAGTCATTTGGGTGCTACTTATATTGTCTAGCATTTGTCTCAGTATCCCAATCTTCCAAGACCCCATAGAACAGCTCACCAAACTTTGAACACTCAAATGTTTTTATAGCCCCAAATCCCCAAGTCCTTCTACAACACTCCCCAAAGTCTATGGGCAGATCTCTCACAATACCCCACTTTCCTGTCACAAATTTTTGTCCTAGTTAGTATTACTGTTTCTGTGGTATATAATACTATAACCAAAAGTCAATTGGAGTATAAAGGGTTTATTTGGTTTATACTTCTTTATAATTGTTCATTATGTTCATTATCAAAGGAAGTCAGGGCAAGAACCTGGAGGCAGAAGCTGATGCAGATGTCACGGAGGAGTTCTGTTTATTTGCTTGCTCTGTATGGTATGCTCAGCCTTATAGACTGAAAGAAAAAACCTGAGAATGACATTAACAAACTTGCTTGAATAATCATTGTTTACATTGTTTTTCTTCTTGGCTGATACTCTGTTTCTTTCTTTTTCTTTCTTTTTTTCCTTCGGTGCTAGAGTATTTCTTTAAATCTATCTTTTAAATAAGATTAGTAGATCTGGAAGCTTTGATCTCTATAGTCAATATCATATTACTAAAACTGAGTCCAGCCGTTTTTCTTACTTGAGATAATTCACTCCTATGTGTTTGTCTTTTCTTCATAGATGTGACTCACCATGGTTTGCTATTTGATGTTACTCATTATCCTATTTTACAGTGCAAAAAAAGTTGGGAGCCAAGACTCCCACACCCTCTTCATTCTCCTCCTGATTTGCATGAGCTCAGTTAGTCAAAGAAATACTTATTTTAGTTTGAACAACCAGGAAGTCTTGGAGAATGATTCATTTTTTTTCCCTAAGAAACCATATAAAGTTTCCTGACAGGTAGTAATTCTTGAACAGTCACAAAATAACAGTTTCCTTGACTCACATTCAGCTACAAGGCTGGAAATTCTCTCCCACTTTGTTATGTCGTATCCATATCGGAAATTCATTTCTGTTTAATGTGATGTAAACCAGGCTCACTAGGAAGTGAGTATCTTAACTCACAGAACTCTGCAATCTTGTTTGTCTGCCTAGGCAAGCTAATCTGATTGTAATCATGTTACTTATCTTTTAATTTCTTTTGAGGCTGGTGCACATCACAAGTGGCATTCAACTGGGAATAACACAGGTAAAATTGATTTTTATCACATTTAAATGATTCAGGACTTCGGTGTGCTTTTAGATATGCAATCTTAAACCCACCTTGGGGTGGGAATCCAACATAGAAAGCACAGGCAGAAACCCAATGGAGAAAAATAACAAGACTGTAATAATGTAAACACAATTATAAGTCAAGTCCCAGTGATTCTGAACCACATTGATTTTTTATATCGAATTAGCCATGGATAATCATTTAAAAATATTCACACATTTTATTGAAGAACTAGGAAAACTGTTATTGCTCAAGCAATGTCATCTTGCCCTGGATTCACCTACAATATCAAGAACAAATATTAAAGACAAAAAAAAATCTACTTTTTGTAAACTAAATTAATGAAAGACAGATAAAAGCTTCACTTAGTAGCTAAGTCATTTTAAAGTTGGGGTAAAATAGTATTTAATATCTACCTTTTGTGCACAGCCTATAAAACGTGTGATGTTGTTTACTTCATGATTTGAGGAAGATTGAGAAGTTTTGGGGGTTTGTTTTGTTGCTTGTTTCTTTGCTCCAGGGTATTATGTTAGGTAATCTCACCAGGTCTTGCTTGCAAGAGCATCTACTATGCCAGGACAGATACAGGAGAAGAGGCTCTGTCCAAAGACAGCTTGGAGCATGGTCATCCAGACAAACAGAATCTAGATCTGCAATGATAAATTCCTAGTGGTAGAAGTCACAACAGATAAATGAAGTTAGGAAGAGTGATCAATCACAGCATTGCTTCTAGCAACTCCTAGATTGGAAATAGCTAAGTGCCCACTATTAGAGGAATACATAACCCAAATAATACATATCTAGAGAATAACATTAAATATAGATAGATAATAGATTATAATTACTTTATAAATATATATTTATGTACAATGAGATAAAAAGACAGAAAGCAGTTTCTAAATTAAAGGCAAAAATGATCAATTCATAATGTATTTGAAAAGTTGTGCATACTGATTTCCAAACTTAAGGTGTTACAAATAAAAATATACACATGTGAAAGAATAGAAATACCCCAGAAGCTTACACACTAATATGATGCTATCTGTCTGTCAGAACATGGAAAAGAATTTTTTAAAAGTTTATAAATCTTTTTCTGTTTTTCTGTATAATATATATGTGTGTGTGTGTTTATATGTATATACATATATACACATACACATGTATATATACATATACATATTTACATATATATATATCTACTTAATGTAGAAAGAAAACAGTGACTTCAATGATACGAAAATAATCATATCGCTGGGCAGTGGTGGTACATGCCTTTAATCCCAGCACTTGGGAGGCAGAGGCTGGCAGATTTCTGACTTTGAGGCTAGCCTGGTCTACAGAGTGAGTTCCAGGACAGCCAAGGCTATACAGAGAAACTCTGTCTCCAAAAAAACCAAAAAAATCCAAAAAACCTAAAAAAACAAAAAACAAAATAAGAAAATAGTCATATCAAGTGTAGAAAGCTGTGAATGGTTATGGCAAGGGCCAGATTGATGGGGGTTTATTATTAGGAAAATAAACTACAAAGAAAATATGATTAGTCCAAGTTTCTGTAATTGCATCTTTTAGGGATTATGTCTACAAGTAACAGAACCTGTTAATGTAACTCTAATACATATCCTTAAAAGATCTTTAAAATAAAAACATATATATCAGGCTCAGAATAAGGCTAGGGCATGAGTACAAATACACCATGTGATCTTATACACTTAAAAAGCTTTACATGGCTCATAGAGTTCCTCCCCTCAACCCATTCCCTTAACTGGTTTTTTTTTTTTTTTTTTTTTTTGTAATTATTGCAAGATAAGGCACATATGCAATATACCCAACCAAAGGGAGGAGAGAGGCTTATTCTGACTCATAGGTTTAGGTGACACAGTTCTTTCTGGCTTAGATGCCCTGGAGGAAAAAGTACTTCACTCAGCAGGGTTAAGGGCTCACTGTGACTGGTCAGACTGTGGTGGTAGATCCGATACAGAGATGAAATGGGAAGAAGAGCCAGGCTAAATGTTTCAGAGCCTGTCTGTCCCTAGTGACTTACCTCTAGCATATAGGACACGTATGTTAAAGGCTGCATAAGCTACAAAACATCACCACTACCTGGGGATCATATACTTACAGACATGAACACTTGGGGAAACTTTATATTCAAACCACAACTGCCACATTGCTTTTAGACCTCTGATGAATCAGTACTTCACAGCAAGAGTGCACAGAAGATCAAAATCACTCATCACTCAGCCAGAATGTGAAATAGGAAGAGAAAGAAAATCTAAGAGATAAGGTGTCAAAATCTCCTACAAATGCTCTTTTCCATTGTCCTAAAGAGCTAAGACCAGCAAAGACTAACTTGTTAAGGCTTTACCACCCCCCAAAAGCCAGAGTGAGCTAGGGAATGTCGCCTTTACCACTTGGGCAGGTGGCAAACAGTTAACCACAGAGCTAGTGCATAATTTTATTGTATTTTCAGATTCTGTATCTCAGCCTTATTAAATAGACACAATTCTATTTAATGTGGTAAGTAACTGATTTGAATTATATATGTGTGTGTGTGTGTGTGTGTGTGTGTGTGTGTGTGCTTTTGGTTAAAATTTGTGTTTGGGTTAGCTCAATCAAAACTTAATTGCATAATTTGTAGCTGCTTTCAAATTCTACTTAGTTTCTTCCTTTGCTTGCTTATTTATTTATTTATTTATTTATTTATTTATTTGGTGGGGCAAGAGATCAAATTCTATGCCCACTCTCTTTCATTTATGTACTCATTTTTTTGAGGCATCATCTAGCTTTATACCCAACATGAACCAAAAACTTATGATCCTGTGAGGAGGATAAGGAGTTGAGGATAAGGAGTTTGTCACAACAACAGGTGTGCCCATTATATCTGGATTCTGTCATCCTTTTACTGAACCTCATCTTGATGAGTCTGAATGAAAGCATGATGGATGAAGATAAAACCAGGTACCACTTCACTAATGCAATGGAAACATAGTTCAAGCAGAGGTTTTATTCTCACCTGTTCATTCATGCCAGCCACCTCTACTGTTGGGTTTTTAATTGGTATCAAAAATGATGATAACAACTCATACACACTGAGTAATCCCACTTTACAGTTGGTTTGGAGTTTTTATTGCTTGGTAGTGTGTTTTGTTTTGTTTCACCAAGGGCCATATTTGATTAGCAAAGACACAGTTTTGTTTCATTTTTTCAATGCTCTATGGTTTAATCACAAAAATACTACAACATCCTCAAAATTATAAATGGAAGTGTCAATTTTATTAGTAGAAAGAAAAAAAGAATAGTTGGGAAAGGTTATTGGTAAGTATTGCATGCGTAAGCACCACTACACACATTAGTAATAGTGAACAGAGACACAGAAATGGATTCCCCCTCAAAAGAAACAATGAGTGAATAATCAAAAAGACAAGGATAGAGAACAAGTTGGGAGAAATATTTCACAATGGCTCACAATTTTCTATCCTTAATAAAATAAATTTCCGTATGTATTTTGCATGTTAGATTGTCAGGAAAGCCCATGAAAGATGAACACACAAACAATCACATCCAGGTTCGTCATACCAGAGCCTCTGGTAAACAAAGATAAATAGGAATTTTTATAAGCAGAGACAGAGAGAAACATACATGCTATCAAGAACAGCAGTGATGATTATTAAGGAAAACATTCTCAGGAGAAACATTTCAAGTCAGAGGGGAAATGCACTGCACCTAAAATAGTTTTTAAAGTTGAACCAAACTCTGACTTACAAAAAAAATAATAAATTTCAAAACTAAGAATAAAATAAAGACATTTTCTTACACAGGAAAGCTGAAAGAATATGCTTGTAGTAGACTTTTTCAACACAAGACATGCTAAAGTTAGTTCATCAAGTTGACACAGACTGGATGAATGGAAGCCTGGAAGTAACACATAGAGAAAAGAACCAGAGGGCTTATCTATGGAGGAAAGATGAAGATTACTGTTTAGTTTATTACATCTATGGTTTTTCATATGAAAGTGTGTGTATATATATAATATATATACATATATACATATATATGTATATATACATACACACATATATGATTTTAGAAGTGACCAATCTCAGAAATGAGTTTCTTTTTTACACTTTGTGAGTCTCCAGGGTCAAACTTGGTCAGCAAGTGCCTTTACAAAACGAGTCCTGACATCAAACTGAAAGTTTTTGATCATCTGAATTCCATAGTGGGACTGTTTACTAACAAATTCATAGAAAACACGTGGGAAAAATAAAGTATAAATTCCAAAATTTAGAAATAATCTTTGAGCAACAATAGAATTTTAAATGATTTATTAAAAAAATAACAAAATACTTAAGTAAATACTTGAAGTAGAAGATATGTGAATATACTTGAAAATATCCTCAGAATTAATTATACATAAAGTAAAATTTAAAGCAATAATAGAATGTCACTTCAACATCTTTAGTAAAGTCAAAATAAAAAGTTGAATTGCACAGAATCTTGGCGAGGACAGAGCAAATGCCATTCTAACAAAGTGCTGGCGAAGACAGAAAATGGCACCAATTCTTTGGCGTGATTTCAGGTAAACTTAACTTGTGATCTATTCAGATAAACATCTATCATCACAACTTGTAAACATGGATAAACAATTAATGTTGCAATTCTCCCATGACAACCCACTGAAAATAAACATCTTGTTAAAACAGAAAATATTTGTTGACAAATGGGAATTGCTGGCAAAAGAGACACAAGAAAAACTCTGGAAACTACTGAACTCTTCAATGCCACATCAAGTACAAAAATTTGTGCTTTTTATTATTTTATTTTATGAAAGAGGGTGTCATTGTACAGCTACTTTGGCTTGCAACTCAAGAGTTCTGCCTGCCTCTGACACTGCTTCTGTCTCCTAAGTGCTGGAAAGAGAAGGCAGCATCACAATGCTGACCTGTACCTTTTATTTTTGTAACTTATACATATTTTAGAAAGGGCAACAAAAGAAAAATCCCTGATTTAACTGATTTAAACAGTATTTAATCAACACAAGCCAGATCTGGTGATGACAGAGATTTAGAAAATGCAAACAATGCAAGTCTCCTAATCTCTTCTCAAACAGCTGATATTTTAGCAAAGAAGACACACATAAGCTTAAATAGCAATTTTAAATTCCAGTAAAAGAAACTGTGTCATGTGTCCTGCGGCTAATTGTAATTCAAAGTGTCTTCTCCCGTACAGAATATAACAATGGTTTAAAATTGAAGAGCGTGAGAAGAATTTCTGGACTCTGTGTTTGAACTTGACATCTTTCTATTATGCAAGAATTGCTTCGAGAGATAGAGTGTAAGAAAAATGGCTAATGTCACAATCTCTTTAATGTTTATTGCTCTTTGGGGAATATGTACACAGAAGTGTTTCTCACCATTCCTGTAAAGCCTCAGAGAGAGCATAACCTATCAAGACTAAAAGAATCTGTTGTGTTAGAGGCATAGAAAGCAGCCTTCTACAGCAGTTTGCTTTAGGTTAACATCTTGATATAAAGGTCTTATCCTCACTCTGAGTGCTCTAGAAGATAATCGGATTCACAATCTATTCAGTTTCTAGAAGGCTTGCATTCCTTGGATAAAAGTTCCTGCCCCCATCTTCAAAGCAGGCTTCACACATCCTTCAGTTTCTATGAAAATCCCCTGCCTTCTGTTTTTTAATTGCACTGAGTACAATTTAATAATCTCTGCACATCAATATACTTAGCCCCCTGCTGCATCTGAATAGTTGCTCTTGTTATATAAGCTAAGACTGTCGCATATTTCAGGGATTAAAAAGTGTGCCTCTTAGTAAGGAGCATATTATCCTACCTATCACAATTTATTCTCTGGTCCCAAAAGATACCCAGAGTTTTCACTTGAAAACTACATTTGCCTTGTATCACACAAGATACGAATCCATGTTCTTATCAGTTCAAAACTTTCCAGTCTAATCATTTACATCCATTATCTTTCAAAGTCTTGGCAATAATCCACCTGGCTCATAGCTCTACCTATAAACAAACAGTTTTACCTTCTTCTATGTAAAGTTTTAAGTTACTAGCAATATCTGTGTCCCTTCTGTCATAAAAGACAACATGTTACAGTTGCTAAAATGTAGACCTTTTCAGGGTATCACTTTTACATTAAGGTTTTTCATAAATATGTGCTATCAAGGTGCTGTAGGTAATAAGCCCCTGCAAGCTCAACTGAATTTAGATGGTCCACCCACATGATGGCTTTTTCAACTTAGTGGAATGATGCTTCTGTCTACTTTAAGGAGGCTTTTAATTTTCCACATAAGGACCTTCCAGTAATAGCTACTTACCATGACAACAAACTTCTCCAGAGAGATAAGTCTCAATCATAAGCATAGAAATAGGAATATTGTTGTCTTATCCACAATGCATTAGTTACTTAGTCCAGCTCTAACATAGTTCAAGACCAAGATAGGACATAGGAAAAATGTAACATATAGAGCCTTTCCTTAACAGAAATTCTCATCTTCATGGTTGGAAAATTCACTGATTGGCAAGAGCGTGAATTCAGCACTTTAAACAATAGTCTTCAAATCTTCATTTCAAGTTATTCTTGTTTTGTTCAATAAAATTAAACAGAGAACAAGGACGCCAAATACTTCATATAAAATAGAATATACTTAACATACTAAACAAAATAGGGTATCTATCCTAGATGTACTAAACGTGTAAGTATAAATAATTCTATAATACTGATCACAAATGCTATATATAGAAACAAACCCAAGACTCTGATATGCATTTATTAGCAGTATTTATAAAATTAAATTGCAAACATGTCCAAACCCTCTAAAGCTTTATTTCAGCATATTTTCAGAAGGATGCATTGTTTGCATAGGAATTCAGCCAGTATTTCAAAAATCCTCTTAGTGCAACTGAGTTATTGCGAAATCATAATTAAAGAAAAAAGAAGGCCATCTAGCAGTCTCTTTAAACCATCATCGGGGTAGGATTCCAAATAGAAGGGTAATTAAATGGACCTCTATCCCAAAACTTTCTCTTGACTTGTATTGGAAATAACAATGTCCTGTTGAATTGCCCTTACTCCAGGCTCATGTTGTTATAACTTTTTTTTAACAAGTTCATTTATTTAGCTTTTAGGGAAAATTAAATAAAAAGAGGTGATGCATGGAGTTAGGACTCAGAATGTGGTTAACCAAATAAAATCTCTTTAGCTCTGCTGCTATGGGCTCATTTTAGCAATGATCCTTTTTAAAAAGAAAAAAAAAAAAAGTAAAGAACAAAAATTGGCCCCACAGGAGGATACAACCTCATAATCTCGGAGATGTTCTCTTGCCAAATGGGTATGCGATAATTATTTTGTAATATGGTCCTAGACACTCTGGAGGAAATTAGAGGAAATAACACAGTCTCCAACCTGAAGAAACTTGGGGTGAAGGGTCCTGACTCCTGTTGAAATTTAGACATGTCAATTAGTCACCTTCTTGCTCCCAAGCTCTCCATGGCAAATCCAGAGCAAAAAGAAATTAGAAGGAGGTAACAACCTTAATTTTATTAATGGGCACTGGACATAGAGATGGCAAAGAAAAGGTGGATTAGAGGACAGACTCAGAACAAAAAAACAACGTAAGTAATGTTGTTCACAGCTTTCCCTTCAAGCCAGATTGTTCAACACTGACTTGACTTGAACACATTTAGCTGATTCTGGTAAACCAACTTCTCATCCAATACAACCAGAAAAACCTATTCATGATATATATATATATATATATTCCTATTTTTATGTCTCAAGAAAATATTAAACTATAAAGATCTTCCTCCCCAGATTCTTATTTGTATTAAACTATGCTACAATATTATATTTTTCAGTAATGTATTTAATGATTTACACCGGTGGTTTGTGTAGTACAAACAGGCGCAGCAAAACTCTCAAACAAATCACTAGGAAGATTTTAGAGGGAACCTAGCAATCCATTCAGTATTACCTCATTAATTTATATCCAGTTAAGGGAAAAGAAAACATATTACAACACAAGAGCTCCAGAGAAACCATTAGAGCACATATTAAAAAGTTGCTTTGAAACATAGTAAACAAGAGTTGGGGATGAATTAAAATCATATCATTTCATTTCACTAATGAGCAAATATTTAAACAACTTTGTTTGGCATCTGGAGGACAGCCAATACTAACGCTTCTTCAATACAGAATTTCTTCTTGCTTAGTAAAACTGCAGTTTTTATGTATCTTTCTTTTCACAAGTTTGGGTGAAAATTATGTATACAATAAGAGTGTCAGTGCTTTAATAATCAAAATATTGTAGGTTATCTCATAGATCTATGTAAGTTGACATATGAACACAAGCCCAACATTCTAATGGTTTTTAAAACAGCAGTACAAAATATCACTGTTTCTAATAGAACAGAGAAAGAATTAATTGGTACAAGCAATAAAACCTTGAGGATAATAAGATTTCATTCTTTTCATTTTACTTTTTTTTTTTTTTTTGCCAACAGTAACCAAGAAGATTGCTTACACATACTTGAAGGCAAAGGTATACATTAGCAAAAAATGTGCATGTTCACACACACACACACACACACACACACACACACGAGATCTTTTGTTGTTAGGGAGTCTTAAATTGTATGATCAGAGTCTTGGGAAATAATAGGTGTCTTGTCTAGAGCTGTTGTGATAAACTACCAGACAAAAGCAGCTTAAGGAAAGAAAGGCTTATTTGGGCTCACAGTTCCAGGGTATAGGCAAGGAAGCCATTAGCACAGCAGCTTAAGGAAACTGGTTACATCCCTTGTCCACTCAGGAAGAAGAGGGAGATGACAGCTGGTGTTCAGGCAGCATTTCCCTTTTGGTGAAGACCAGGATTTCCAGCTCAATAATGCTGCCTCCCAACATGTTTGTCTAATCCAGATCATCCTTCACTGGCATACCTAACATATATTATCTCTCAAAGTCATACCTCGAAGTTTTTCTCCTCAGTGATTCTAGAATTTGACAAGTTGAGATTAATACTTAACCGTATATTAACATTTCTACAAATAGATCATAGCAAAGAATCAAGAGTTAAGAAATAAAAATGAACGGCTAGAGAGACCTCTAGGAGCCTGAATGCTCTTGCAGAGGACCTTAGTTCAGTTTCCAGCATCTGTATCATGTGTCTCACAATCACCAGAAAAAATACAGCTCCATGGGTACCAATGCCTTTCTAGCCTGTCATAGGTACTTGTATTCATGTGTACTTGTGTGCACACAGGCATGCACGTGTGCTTGCGCACTCACACAAACACACCCATACACACAAATAAAATTAGCAATAAATCGTTTTGAAGGTTGCAGAGATGGCTGAGAACTTAAGAGCACTGGCTGCTTTTTTTGTGGGCCCTGGTTCGATTACCAGCTCCCAGCTCCCACATGGCATCACAGAGCTGTCTACATCTCTAATTCTAGCAGATCCAACACCCTCTCATGGGCATACATGAAGGAAAAACACTGAGGTACAGAACATAAAAATAAACTAATTAAAAAAATAGAATAATAGAGAAAGAGAGAAAGACAGACAGACAGAGACAGAGAGACAGATAGACAACGAGAACGAGAAAGATTCAAATAAATGCCTAGTTTCTAATCCCAGCAGTTTAGCCATTCTTGGCCAAATGGAGCAGTCACCACAAAAAGCATCCACAGCACCACTTCCTGTGAGCTCTGGCTAAATTACGCTCTGTTATTTCCACAGCAAACTGCAGGCCTTTGGAACCAGCATGCTCTCCTCAAGGACTTACTGATGTGTAGCAAAAATATTTTAGTGTGAAAAAAATACTCCCTAGTGCACTTGTTTGCAAACTGCTGAATTTCTAGATAACTCTCACCATGTCTGAGGACTATTTTTGATAGTGAGGATCTGGTGCTGAAATGCCTCTGAAGACTCAACACTTCTTTTTCTTTTTTTTTTCCTTCTTTTTTTTCCCCCTTCCGTTTTGCTCACAGCATGACATACACAGTAGAAACAAGAAGCTGCTTGAGCAGCAATGTCTTATTTTGTACAGTAATTTGTTGTATTGAACCCAGACCTCTCTGTTTCCTGCCTACAAAACAGTAAAAAGCAATGAAGTGAAATGCAAATTAATATGAAACCCAAATACTCTACTTAACAGCTTTCGACTTAGTAGACTCAATTGCCAAAAAGAACAGAAAGTGAAGTTTCGCTGTGCCGTTAATTATGTTTTTCTTGCCTGCCAGGAACACTTTTGCCATTACCTAGAAACTGTAAAGAATTGTTTTATTTCATCCAGAAATTTCTGGGTAATTTAATTACTGTTTATTTCTGTTTTAACCTCATCTGCTTTGGTTTACATAAAATTCAGCAACTTAAGCAGATACTTTTTTTTAATGGTTCTGTTCAGATACACAGTAAACTGAATTCCATTTAGTGCCTTCAATAATGTCTACCTAAGTAAAAGCAAAGGTTTACTTTTCAGTTGTGGCAGTGGATATAAAGTAAGAGAGCACTCACTTGTCTGTTCTTTGTATTATTAGAGATAGCCTTTTGAATATTCAACTATATCAATTTATACTAATAAAATTTGAATGTAATGGAAATAGTACACATTGATGTGTACTATTAATTAAGGGAAATAATATTGCAGATAATTGAGATAGTTGTATAATTTACTATTTATACCCTGAGCGTACATGTTAGGAAATGTTAGGAAAATCTTAACATTTATATTTGGAGGGCTAAATATCCCAGTAATTTTCATCATAGGCATAATATTCAAAGACTTCTTTGTTTATTTCATAATCCTTCTTTGAAATAAATTTTAAATTAAGAATTATAGTAATAAGTGGTAGATATTGATATTAACTTTTAGTCGTTTATTTTTTCTATCATCAGATGCTTAAAAACCAAATCATGATTTTTTTAATATTTTGAATAATAGGCCCATATGAATCAAAATAGCTTGTAAAAATCACTTTTATTATTGTATTTTTAAAATCAGATTACATAGGGTATGAACTATTAGGGTAATCAACATTTCTATCACACTCAGTTTTCACACAGGAGAACAATATAACATTTTATTAGTCACCTAGATCATTAAAGTAAGTCCATAAAATGTTTGTGAATTCACTAACCACCATCAACCTTCATAGTGACTGCCTAAACTCAGTTGAATCTATCCCAAGTATTCAATTACAATTGGATATCTGATAAATCTCCTCTCTACTTCACTTTTCAATATGAGAACACATGCTGTCCTTTATATATACTAAAGTGGCATTACTGACCTACCATCTGCCTTGAGAAATTTTTCGAGTTAGGAGAATGGATTTTCACTGATCCATATATACCTGGATCCTTTAGTAACAAAAAGCATGCATTTTGTACACAGCAGGTCATAGTTAGGGGCATGCTGGGTGGTTATGGAACAGGGCACAGTTACCCGGCTCTCTGCAGGAACTGAACCTTGGCATCATTAGGAATCTGCTGTAATCTGCTGAACGCAATAGTCACTAACAAGTCTATTGAAAACCCATAGCACGTGCTTAGCCATCCACAGTGAATGTACTCTTTAAAAATTCTATCTATCAAAGATTTTCCATGACAAAATATTAAACTTGCTTTTGTACTTTCTCATTTTAGGTTTAGGTTGTGGATAAAAGAAATGATTTAAGTCTGAATCTGCATGGATAGCTGATTAGTGCTTGTCCCAGAAGTCATATATATATATTTTTAAATCCTCTTTCTTTGTATAGAAAAATGTCCCTCTGAGTTCTTGGCCAAGGAGCCACCAAAGGCTCCTAAAACAATAGAGACACTTGCTTAAGAAGCTAGGTGCTTTGGATCCAGGAAGTAGATATTTAAAGATGGGATTCAGCTTGGACGTTTTTCTCCCACTATGTAGCATTCATAGGGTGAAAGGCAATACTATGCTATGTGAAAGACTGCTATATGAAAATAGGCATTAAAATTTCACCCAGCAGTGGACCCTGAATTCTACAATGCTAACCTCTTAGGCAAGGTGCGGTCAGTGGCATAATAGCAACATTGCCTAATCGTGGCATGATTGTTCAGGAGGCCACCAATTACTTTCTGGTTCAGAATCTAAGCCTCTCTAACAGGAAAAAGTACATACCTGGTGTTATAAACCTAGTAAAAAATCCCATGGTTGGAGATGTCAAAGGACCAATGGAGCTTACTATGGATGCCACAATAGACACGGACAACTACCTTCTGAATGTTTATATTTACACCATCAGTACAGTGCTTCTCTCAGTCTTGCTCAGAGAAGCTTATTTTCTCAGTGAGCAGATGGCAAACTCAGAATGAGTAGCTCTTGAATGCTCAGATCTAAACTAGACATTGATGTCACCTTCACTATGGCCCAGCGAACACCCTGCAAAAGGAGGTTGAAGGAATCCAAAAGTTAGGGGATGGTGAAAAGTACCATGTCCCAGTGTCCTTTCGAGTGGTCATTGTATTGTAGCCATGGCTGCCTGAGTAAGACCTGCATACTCCAAAGCAAATCTGGAAGTAGAAGAAGCTGCTGTTCTCAGAAGAGTCAACAGCAGTAGGGAATCAGAGAAGAGAGGGTAAAGAAGAATGAATGTGATCACATTGCTTTATAGACATGTACGGAACTGCCAAGACTTACATGTTTAAAAAAAATAAATAAAATGTACAAGTTTCCTGAGAGATAGCTCTGGCCTTTTGTCTTTTAGATCATTCAAAAATATTTTGTGTTCTCTCTGACTTTCTGTGGAGACTCTGGCACTCAAAGTCAGTCAAAACCTCTACAAACCCTAAAGTTTGTTTTGATCTTTACAGTCAGCTCTCGATATCCCTATCAGAACATGATTGTGGTAAAGCAAATGTCCCCAGCCCACACAGTGGTAAATGATGTAAAGACATCTGCTCTCTCTGTACCAGAGAGGCTCCAGTGGTCTGTTCACTCTCTGACACACTACGAAGCACAGTTGGATGGGTTTGCTATATTTTTCCCAAGTCTAAGGCTGTCAACTTTGACCTTTTCCTTCCATTCTATTCTGTTTCCTGTCACTCATCCCTCACCTTATAAAAACATTTCCAAAAGGTTTTCTGTCATATCCTGTGGAATTCCTTTCAGGAGAGTCCCATTTTCATGCTTAGGTTTTCAGTGAGATTTGGGAAAAATAATTAAAAGACTGCTGTAGGCGGAGACATGCACTGTGCTCTTGGGCTGACTCCGAAGTAAAGTGGTATTTTCTTGTTTCTTTTTCTCTTTGAAAACACTGAGCCTGGAGCCAGAGCCTCTGCTCTGCTTCAGATCAACTGAATAGTGGGCACCACACCCCCAGACACAGGGAATTCTTCCCTTTGTAGCTGTCTCTGCCCAGTCATTTCTAACTGCTTGATGGATTCCATACTTCCCATAAGTACAATTTACTTCTCCCAGAACTACATCCAAGGCTTTAAAACTGTTGACAGCCATCAGACTGAATATGTAGAGATTTCCAATGGCAAAAAATGATATCTGAAATGTATACCATGTAATCTAATGGGAGAACTACAGAAACATTTAGAACACATAGCATGCGGTTTTATTGTAACATTTTTAAATCTAATAACATACTTCCTGTCTTTTACAGATTCAATTTTAAGAGCACTTCCAAGGTCTGGATACAATAAAATACCTCTTCATTAATGTTTATTTCTTCTAGTTTTGAGCTGGTGACATCAGTACTCCTCTGTTTCTTGGGTTTATTTGTTGAAGCAAATTAAGAATGAGACAGTTACTTTGATTTTTACTTCATTAAGGCTCTTAGTGAAGACAAAACTGTACAGAGCAACAATGTGATGTTTCTATTCATCTGGTCTTAGTATATATTTAAAGGACAGAAATGCAAATTAGCTTCTTTAGAAAGACATGCATAAGTGTGTTCATATCACCCAGTTGCTTATGGTTCTATGAAACTGCTAAGATTAAAAGAAAAAAAAAATTTCTCCAGGCAAATTAGAGAAATTAGAAATCATTAAATGTCATTAACTAGTCTTATAAATGTATAAGTTGCCAAGTTTACAAAATTAGTAAAATTTCAATATGTTTTCTTTTTGTAAAGAAAAAAAAATACAGGCTACCACTAAGATAAGAAAGCACTAGAAGACGTGAAACTTCCTTTGAATATCTGAACTAAGTCCTTGTTTTGAAGGACCAATGAGTCAGCCCAAGATTATTCGATAAAAATCACAGAAAATTAATGTATTTTATTATGGGAGTTACCAATAAGACATTGGACAGATAGGTTAGGCAAATATTTTGTGGCTTTCTCAAGATCCTGAGGGCCAAAGGACATGTGGATTCTGCTTTGTGGGTCAGATTGAAGAGAACCATACAAGAAACAAAACAAAATAAACCCAGTGGCCACACATAAAGCTTTGGTTTCATGTTTGCCCCAAAATTACATCTGCTGTTTATTACTTTCTTTTTCCATGCTCTTTTGCAATAAAGCCTAAACTGCGAAAAGCTTTTTCTTCTCCCCAGAAAGCTTAAAGAGAATGTATATAACTAGATGTGATGTGCTCTTCCAGGCTTCCTATCATCGCAGTAGACTGGTAGAACACCTTGTTGACATGGGTAGTGCATAGATGATGCCCCAGTGTTGACAAGGACAGAAGGTAAAAAGGAACATACTGAGGGAGAAGCAAGCCCAGGGAGAGACCCTCAGGAAGGGAAAGGATAACGGGTGGAGGAAAGAAAGAAAAATTTTTACATTCGTCCATTTGCCCATTTGCCCGGCAGGCATTAAGCGTCCTAGGTCATGCAGTCCTACGTTAACACACCCTATCAAATCTTTGTGAAGGTCTGGTGTGCTAGACTCTCCGACAGGCTCTAAGAAAAGTGTAATATAAACAAAAGACAAAATTACATTCTCTGAGAGCTGGCAGTCTTTTGTGAATGTTCTTTAAAAAATGTTCAACAATCCTTTCTGGTTCTCAACAATCTCTCCTCCTCTTCTTCCATGAGGTTTCCTGAGCTCCGAGGGGAGGGATTTGATGGAAACCTCTTATTTACCTTGACTTTCACACAATGTCTGGCTGTAGGTCTGCTGTTTTCCGACCCTGAGCAAGCCCCTTAAGGGTTGGGAATCAACAACGCAAACTCCAAGAGTCAGTCGTGCAAGTGGCAAAAGCAAGCCCCTTTAATGTGGGAATTGGGCAAACCTTTAAACCATCCGCCTGGGTTCCCTTGGCTCATGACCGCTCATTCCACGAAATTGACAGCATCTGATTTTTTATTCTGGTCACGTGCTCTGTTGTCATTTGTCTCTCCGTGTGTCAGGCAGGCTTTAGGGATTAGCAGGCACAGCAGCTACTGTTGTGAATGTGTGGCCCACTGTATGCGGCTGCTCAGGGTTTGCTGACTCATACGTCCACCTCCTACACAGTCTTCACATTTGTTGCCGCCTGTTGCTGGAGAGAGTAGAATATCATTAGAAGACACTTTATTGATACGATACAATGATTTAAGGTAAATGATTTAATTTACATACCGAGTTATTCTTCTTGAAAAAAAAAAAAAAAAAGTTCGTTTTCCTGATGAGCATTCCACATGAACCACCAGCAATAAAAAATTATCTTAAAAATTATCTGGCACACTGATAACACAGAAAGAAACACGGTATTAAAAACAATAGTCAAAGTTTCTAATCCTAAATTTACTTTTGTGCTTTGCTCTTCCATGTCTCATGGAAGATATCAAGGTTGTCTTTAAAAAGATGTTCTTTTCGTATTCTCTGTGGTCACTTATATCAGAAAAGAGATTAATTGGGCTCCCGGAACTTTGAGGCTTTTTAATGTTTTGCCAAAGACGTCTGGGTTCAGGTCCTGATAATTTGAAATGAAGTCAAACAGACAAAGCACTTAACCTGAAATGAAAATTAATGGCTGGAAATGAATTAGCTTCCTACATATTTAATTACTATTAGATATAAAAGTCAGTGGTCAAGACCAACGGTAATCTTTTGACATACTGTTGCCTGGGCAGGGTATTCCCTAGTTTAAAAAAAAAAAAAAAAAAAAAAAAAAAATTTATTTTTTTAGAAAATATTTATAAGAACGTAAAAATTTTAACAATAGGATAATGATAATCATAATATGTCCTGAGAATTCCCTAATTCTATTACAAGTTTAAAAGAAAGGAGAAAAACAAACAGAATAAAACAAAAAGTATCCTTTCATGGATGATAGAATATCACCAGTTTGTTGAGAATATGAGAATTTTAAAAGCAGCAGCTATCCTACATGATCAAATGTGAGACCAAATAGATCAACTTGTTCATTTCTTGGGTCAAATTGTCTCATTTGTGCAGCTGGATTAGAAAATAAATGGGGAAGATAGACATGTTTAAACAAAGTATATTTCCCTTTTCTAGATTCACTAAGTCTGACCAAGAGATGCTTGCTGTATTTAACTAATGTTGGAGGTAATTGTACAAACCCAAGTGGCTCATATGAAAGATCTCTAAAGAAATATGCAGTCAGTTAGTGAGCCTACAATTCACTGGGGCTTATATTGTTGCTTTTATCAATACTCTTAGGGAAAATGTTTCTGGACTGTTCCGGATTTCTGTTCTTCTTTTGAATGTAGTATTTGTCTTTGTCTCATGAATATTGTTCATCTCTTGTTTTGACCTTGAGGATTTTTTCCTGTTTCTGTTCACTGCCAAGGGGACGAAAGCTAATATGATGCTTGGGAAATTATTGTGATTTCCCAGTGTTCTAACATTCTACAGTAGAGCAAGTTGCTATAATTAGTAATGGACTACATTGACTAGCTTTCAAAACTGGCTTTTGATAACCTTTGTTTTATGGAGGGAATTTTATCAAACGTAAGTTTGAAATATACACTTGAAGAACTTTCTCACTTATAGCACACCCTGTTACTGTAAAAGGAGAGCTTTGCCTTCATTGTAATTATTTTAGATTCAAAATAAAATACAGGGATAAGAAAACAAATCTTCTAATGTTAGAAATTTTCTGTAACAATTAAAAAGAAAGTGAATTCGGGAATGCTGGTAAGCAGTGTGAGCTGTCATTTATGATAGGATAAAATAACATGCAGACAGTGAAAGTATGAACAGTAAGCAATACAAAATTAAAGTGATATGGCACATATTTATTTAAGCTCGTATTCATATTATAAAAGGCCTTAAATAGAAGGTCATTGATGATTCCCATGTATCTGACCAATCAGATTATTTTATTACCTTTTGCCCTGGTTTACTTACTATTACTTTGAAAACATGATGATCTAAAGCGACTTGGCAAACAAAACAAAGCAAAAACAACAGAAGACTAAAAACAAACAAAGCAGACAAACAAAAAGAGCTTTATTTGACACATACTGAAGGAGTCAGGCAAAGAATCAAAGCAGGAACAAAGGCAAGAAGCATATATAAAAGCTGCTTACCACTTTGCTCACTAAGGCTTGTTCAGCCTGTTTTGTTATACCACCCAGGATCAGCTGCCCAGAACTGAGACCACCCATAGTGGACACCACCATAACTGTCCCTCTTACATCAGTCATCAAGAAAATCTTCTAGACTTACTTATAGGCCACTTGATATAGACAATTTCTCAAATAAGGTTCCTTCTTTGCAGTTAGACTAGTGCTTTTCTTACAGCATAATTATAAAGCTATACACTCAGCCATGTCAAAATAACAGCATATATTCTTATATTAATCACAACTGTAGTTTGCTTTAATATATATTTTATTAATATCTTTTCTAATAGCATTTTAGAACATTAAATCTGAAGTCAAATGATTTGAGTATTCAAACATCTCAAAATTTTGTCATTGTGCATATCAGTTGAACTATTTTCATCAACTATGTTCATGTAGGTTCCTCAATTAATATTTAACAAAGTGAATATCCTAAGCTAGGGTAGAAGCAGAATACAAAAGGTAAAAGGAGAAGCACTTTAGATCAAACACTCACAAAAAGACTTATAGTAAACACAAATTCTTGAATTTTAAACAATTCGACTTGCTCATAGGCTGGAAAATATCATATGTGTTTATTAAAATACAGAGAGTATTTTGTTTTTAATGATTTTAGTGAGATTTTGGGTTTCTTTGAAAAACATACAAATATAATAGAAATATGGTTTCTTTTTAATCCCAAGTGTGGGATATGGGGTTTCTTCAGACTGGCTCCAGCTGTAGACAATGTTCAAGCAGAGGCATGTTTTAGCCAGCTGCAGATAGTTTCTGCTCTAGTGTGATGTGTGGAATTTTGGAAAGTCTTCAGAGGGCATATAAATAGTAGTGTCCTGAGAGGTATAGTTGTTTGTGGGATGTTGGTTTTTTGGTTGTGTACCGTTTGCTGTTCATTGTAGATTGTTAAGCAGTTGTATGCAAAGAGGAAACCAAGAAAGAGAGAAAGACAGAGAAGGGGAGACTTAATGCCCTTAATCAGCCAGAAGTAGTTTACCCTCCATTTTTTTCTCTCCTATCTAGTATTAGGGGATTGGAAGATGGAAGGAGAGGTGTGTAGAAGGGAGAAAGAAAACACACTGAATAGTCAAAGTCCAGCTACAGCGTACTACAGCATGATCTCTTGCCATCTAGACTACATTATTTTGGCTATTATTTTGTCTTTATAGCATTCAGAAAGGATGTATCCATCTAACAAAACTATTGCAAGTTTGTTTAAACGGACACTTAAACTGACTTCTGTGACCAATACTGTCTTTCTTTCTATTCTGAATGATAGTGACTACTAGACAAATAATTTTCTTTTTAAAAATTAACTGTATTGTAAGAAAACTTAGAAATAAAAAAAATCACATACCAAAACTAACTAGACACAAAGTCTATATCTCTCAACATTAAAAGTCTCTATATTCTTCCTTTCTCAGTCTGAATATTGTTTAAAAACCTAAAATCTTTAATGAGATTCAAGGCAATCTTCTAACTGTAGCCACCTGTAAAATCAGAAGCAAATTATGTACCTGCAACAATAGTATAGACTATGCAATACAATTCCAACATACAGAAATGGCAATGAAGTGAGGAAATACTGGACCAAAGCAAGATGAAAGGGTAACAAGGCAAACACCAAATCTTGCTGTTCTGTATCTGGCATCCAAAGATATCCAGATAGCCCCCCTCTCTCTAACTTTGCAGCATGATCTCTCTCCCTCTTCCTCTCTCTGTCCCTGTCCCTGTCCCCGTCCCCCTCCCCCTCCCCCTGCCCCTCCCGGTCCCCCTCCCCTCCCCCTCCCCCTCCCCCTCCCTCTTCCTCTCCCTTTTTCCCCCTCCCTCTCTTCTGTCTCCATCTCTGACAGGTTCTGTAACAGTTCTCTTAACTGACATCTCAGAGCTCTGTGATTCTCAAGATATTCTGATATGCACTTAAACCCAGACTTAACAGTTCCACACACTGGCTCTAGAGATCTTTTGCACACTCCAGCCTTCACACAAGGATTTCTCAATCGCAAGCTGTCTGGCCTCAGATGCTCTGGAAAATTACAGAAGAAGAATCTCTGACTTCCTCACTCCTGTATCTTTCATGCCTACAGAGTCTTTTCCACAGAATCTACAGTAACAAGTGTTGTGGATGCACCCTCACCCCCACCAAACATATTAGGCAGCACCTTTTGGTTGTTGATGCTGTGAAGGAGCAGAAAATGTCTTCAGTTTCTTCACAAATTAGAACTTGAGTTATGTTGGCTCCATGCACCTATCTTATTATTGCAAGTCAGGCTAGACTTCTAGTTGATGGCACTAATTTTGTTAATAATACACTGTCTGTCACTTTCAGTATATGCTTTGGTTGCATGATTAAATTATTATTTTTTAACACACATGCACACACACACTAACTGGAAGACAGAGTCAATATTAAGCTATTTAAACTGTCCTCCACTAAAGGCATCAGTCCCTTAATTTTAAATGTAGCCTTAGGAAAGGTCTTAGGATGTGGTTACAAAGTAGCCACATATTTGCTAACATGTTACTAGAATAGTTTCTACTCATTGTTCTCTGAAGTCTCTTGAGCTGGGTTTTCGTAGTCTAAATTCCTCTTGGAACTAATGTCTCCAAACTCTTACTGAAATGGTCAATTAAGCAGTGTTCATAGCTTCCAAACAACTTTTCTAGCTTAATTCTCCAAAGTCTTTCATGTTTCTCAAAACAACAATGTGGTCATGTTATTCACAGTAAAACCCCATTTTCTGGTACCAGCTTCTGTGTTATTTTCCTTTGTCATCATAAAAGACCAAAAGATCAAAAGACTATATTCTAGAGGTTTTTTGTTTGTGTGTGTGTTTGTTTCTTTGTTTGTTTGTTTTTATGTCCATCATGGAGTCAGGAAACAGGACAGCAAGTAGCAGAAATGATAAGAGCAGACGTAAGCCGTGAGACAGCATTTGTAACTACAGCAGAAAGAGAGGCAGAAGTGATGAGCTAAGCTCTCAAGGTCTGACTCCAAGGTAGTGCAAAGCTGAACCTGCCATAAAATCTCCAAACACAACCACCAACTGGAGGCCAAATATTTCAAAGCATGAACCTATGTGCCACATCTCTCACTCAAAGCATAAGACGATTCCTTAAAGTTTTGATGTTGCTGTTGTTTAGAAGAGTTTGGTTTCTTTACTTGTCAGAAACTGTCTTAGTAAGGTCTCCATTGCTGTGAAGAGACATCATGACCACAGCAACTTTTATAAAGGACAACATTCAATTGAGGCTGGCTTGCAGATTTTGAAGTTCACTCCATTATCATCATGCAGGAAGCATGATAGCATCAGGGAAGATGAGTGCTAGAGGAGCTGAGAGTTCTACATCTTATTCCAAAGGCAAACAGGAGAAAACTGAAGAATCCTCAGGTAACTGGGAGGAAGCTATCCCAAAGACCATCACAACAGTGACACACTTCCTCCAATGAGGCCATATCTATTATACACCCCTTTTTAAAATGAGATATTCTATTTACATTTCAGATGTTATCCCCTTTTCCCATTTCCTCCCCACCTATAACCCCCTATTACATTCCCCTTCCTCCTGCTTCTATGAGGATGTGCCCCCACCCACCCACTCCCACTTCCCCATCCTTGAATTCCCCCACACTGGGGCATCCAGACTTCACAGGACCAAGAACTTCCTCTTCCACCTATGCCCCAAAAGGCAATCCTCCCCTACATATACAGCTAGAGCCATTGGTCCTTCCCTATGTGCTCCCAGGCCGGTGGTTTAGACCCTGTTATCTTTGGGTGGTTGGTATTGCTGATTCCTCATTTGGCCTCAAGCCCCTTCAGGTCCTTCAGTCTTCTCTCTAACTCCTCCATTGGGAACCCCATAATCAGTTAAATGGTTAGCTGTGAACATCTGCCTCTGGATATGTCAGGCTCTGGCAGACCTCTAAGGAGACAGCTATATCAGGCTTTTGTCAGAATGTACTTACTGGTATCCACATTACCATCTACCTTTGGTGACTGCACATGGAATGGATCCCCAGGTGGAGCAGTCTCCTGACAGCCCCTCCTTCAGTTTCTGTCCAACACTTTGTCTCCATATTTGCTTCCGTGAGTACTTTGTTACTCCTTTTGTTTAATTTTCTTCATCTGTTTGGTTGTGTTTTCTTCTAATTCTTTAAGGGATTTTTGTGTTTCCTCTTTAAGAGCTTCTACCTATTTACCTGTGTTCTCCTGTATTTCTTTAAGGGATTATTTATGTCTTTCTTAAAGTCCTCTATCATCATCATGAGAAGTGATTTTAAATCTGAATCCTGCTTTTCTCGTGTGATGGGGTGTCCATGACTTGCTATGGCAGGAGAACTGGGTTCTGATGATGCCAGGTAACCTTGGTTTTTGTTGCTTATATTCTTGTGCTTGCCTTTAGCCATCTGGTTATCTCTTGTGCTACCTGCACTTACTGTCTCTGACTGGAGCCTGATAGTCTTGTTACCTTGCTTGTGTCAGAACTCCTCAGAGTCCAGCTGTCTCTGTGTTTCTGTGATCCTGAGCTCCTGGGTGGAAGAGCTCCTGGCACTCAGGCTGCCTCTGGGATATTGAAATCCTATGATCCTTGGTGTGTTAGAACTCCTGAGAATCCAGCTTCCTCAACTGCTCTTAGTGCAGAAAATTTTCTGCTGCCTTGTATGCAGTGGTTCCTCTGCTGCTCTGAGTGCAGTGGTTCCTCTGGAATGGGTCAGGATATGGTATCTTCACAGGAACAGACCAGCTAGAAGTCCTCGGCTCTGATTACAGTGGTTCCTCTAAGATGGGTCAGGATCTGATGTCTTCATGGGAGCAGACCAGCTAGGAAACTGCTCCAGCAGAAAGGACCAAGCAAGGTGAAGAAGGGGAGTCTATTATACACCTCTTAATAGTGCCACTCTCTTGGCCAAGTATATTCAAAACTCCAGAAATGCCAACCTATTTTATAAAAGCAGTGGCAGCCTATTCTTTAAAGTAAAATACCTAAGTAATTACATGAGAACAGTCACATCTCCTATGTGTTATCTTCATCAAAGTGGCCATCACGTTGATTTATTGCTTATAATACAGTCCCTGTTAGCCATTTGGATTCACCTCTGTGACTCTTCTTCTGAGCAACAGCATGATCCCTACTAGTAAAGTAGTCATTACTTTTGAGGCACAACATATTTTGTCTTGAAATATTTTTTTTTCTAATTTAAGTGCCAAATACATGAGATGAATTTGGACTATTACTAGAAACTAAGTCTACTTGCTAAAATGGCCATATGCCAAGAATAATTAAATTTAAATAAATTGGGCAAGCTTAAAAGGATATTACAAAGGAAGTAACAGTAAAATACCAGAATATTTATGACTTTTGAAATACATGAAAAGAAGCCAGGTTTTAAGGAACTAGCTTATATCTGTCTACGAATATCCTAATAGGTTTTCCTAAAGTACAATGAATTATTTTATCACCTAAGCTCATGTAAAATTTGTAGCAGGTATCATCTAACAGTCTATAGATTGGAAGTTATTCCAATTTTTGACAGTGAAATTATGAGGCATTCTTTGCATTACTATAAGAAGATATTGTATTTTCAGAGGATTTAGTCTATGCCCACTTAATCATGTTACTTTATCTCTTCAGTGGCATGATATATCATGAGGGAGATAGAAAGAGTTAGTGGATGAACACTACCTGTTCATGGCATAGTAGATAAGAAACAAAAAGAAAAAATTAGAGGAAAAACTAGGTTTCAAATATACACTTAAGGGTATGTCCACAAAACCCTACCTCCTTCCACTAAACCACAACTTTATCCTTCACCTCTATTTAGTACCATAGGCTATCTATCTATATCTATCCATCTATAGAGAAAGATATCTATATAGATAGATATATAAATAGATATATAGATAGAATTTCTCTATAGATAGATAGATATAGATAGATTGATATAGATATTTACTAATATATATATATTATATATGAATATATGTATAAACATATGTATATGTTTATACATATATTCTTCTAAAACACTCAAACATTTACTTTTAGTAAGTTCAAGAAGCCATTCAGGTGGAAGCATATTTTCCATTGTTACGACAATTTTGCTTTCTTTATGCTGAGTACAGGCAAAGCAGTTGGCTCATATTCAAGAGCTACATTGTTGAGGACACAGAACTTTAAACACTATAGACCAGTTCAGTATAGTGATAAGATCACATTATATTCCATGTGTGGAAGCTGAAAGAATGGGATGGAAAAGTGACTTCAAATTCTAATTTTGTGCTGATTCTAGAACATGTGTTTATTGAATCTTATGTTTATAAAAACAGTTTGTAGTTTTAAAAGACATTTTTCTCTATATTGTATGTTTATTGTATATTAGAACTCGTTAATTGTTGTACAACAAACAACATCATATGTCTGTAACAGATGACAATTAATAATACATGATTATTACTCAAAATTCATAAATAATATTGCCAACATATTTGTTTATCAGATACTACTTGTCCACATTTTCATGGACCCTGTGGGAAGAAATTATTGCAGGCAGCAATTTTTATGTCCGTTTAAACTGAGTTTTCTATGGTCTTCATCCCCACTGTTTTTCTAAAACAGTTTTAAGACTTTGCTCACAACTCTAATAACCAGAAAGGCTTTCTAATTTTGACCAAACTCTGGCACATTAGATCAACCACAGAAGTCAAGTCAGTACCTGAGGCCAGAGCATCTGAGTCAGGGATAATTAATGCTGAATAAAGCTAAGGCAGAAGAACGTGCTTTGATATTTAGAATTAAAAGTAAGAAACCCCAATCTCAGCTAGGGTTACTCTTAAAAGGGAAGAGGAGCACATAAAAGCCTTCTGGTTCCACATGGACTAAGTGGAAGGAAAAACTGGTCAGCAGGGAGAGCCGGAAGCAGATGCCCAGGAAGAAACACAGACAAGGGAATGGGGAGGAGAAAGAAGGGACAGATTTGCAATTTCTGGAAGGCTTCCAATTTCCCGATGTTGTCTGCCCTGCTATCCCTTGAGCCACAAAACCACTCCTATGTCTTTAGAACAAATTGTCCTTTGTGGAAACTAAATTCTTGTTGCTGTTTATTATTTGCAAAGAAAAAAAATGTTCTAATTTATATGGACAGATGTCTGTGGACTGACAGCTTTTACAAAGTAAGGAAAAGTCCAAATGAACTATGTAGATAATAGTCTGGGACTCCTCACATCAGCTTTCACACATATCCATTTCAATCCAGAGAACCAGGAGACCAGATGAAATTCTCCAATCATCCTGACTTGCTGACTTAAGAACCATAACATTTCCTGGGGCAATAAAGACTAAAGATTACTGGTCTGTTTACATGCATTTCTTGAATCTTTTTGGCCTCTTGGAGTATTTTTATTATAAAGATCAAAAAAGCTCTTGTTCAAGAAACAGTTAGAAGAATGTCTTTTTATTAAATCTTAGTCCTAGGTGAGCCAAGAAAAATTTGAGTTTAAAATTAAAAGTTTAATGGCTTTCATATACACAGTAAAAGGACTATGATTAGATCCGTTATCAATTGGAAAAAATAAAAAAAAATGCATTCCTTACATACTACATGCCGTTCTGTTCTCTCGTGATCTCAGAGACTGGCAGCAACATTAAGGTAAGCTGAAGGATGGCTGACAGAGGCACAAAGTTAAAGTGACATCTGATTTTCAAACCTAAGTAGCTAAATCTAGGAAGGGGAAACAAATTCCCTTTAGGAAATGCCATGAACATGTCTAAATTCTAGAAGAAAGGTTTGGAATTTTATTAAAAGGGTTGCCTACAAAAGTTAAGATCCTGCAAGTACTTCTTAAAAGGATTAAGAGAAGAGAAACATACACAAAATCATTCCTAATCAGGCAGAGGCCTGGTGAAGTGAGTGCCTGACACCAAGAGGCCTCTGAGAGTCTAGTTGTTAGTTGTTAACGTAGAGTAAAGAAACCTATTGCCTGGTGTGGTTATAATGTCATGTCCCAGAAGTGAAATAATCAGAGAGAGAGAGAGAGAGAGAGAGAGAGAGAGAGAGAGAGAGAGAGAGAGAGAGGCAGAGAGGGAAAGAGGAAGAGGAAAAGGGGGAGGGGGAGAGAGGGAGAGAGGGAGAGAGGGAGAGAGAATAATAACAACAACCACAAAAAATTTGTGACCTCACAAAACAAAAATGAAATAAGGAAATGACTTTCCAATGAGAGCACAGTGTGAAAGGAAGTATAAAACAAGTAAAGGACTGTAATATTTTAATAATAATAATAATAATAATAATAATAATGAATATTCCAAAAAATTTTAAAAAAATTGTAAAATATCCTTAAATCCAATAAAATTATAATTTGAACAAATAAAATTATCACATACAGATGAATTCAAAATGATTTATGCTGACACTAATATGTCATGGAGGTAAAGAAAAACTCTCCTTTTCTACATCCACACTTGTATATAATGACTTTTAATTATTCAGGATGACTTTTCAAGAATTTGTTGTGGGTAAATATTCTGGAATTGATAGGGACCTTTAATAGAATAAAGGAAAGATGATTGCAGTCCTTTGCTTCTGTAGCTATAACGATTGTCTTTTCCTGATTTAGCCAATAGTCTCCAAAGTCTCAGCAGATCCCACATTAGTATAAGACTTATATTTACATCACTGACTTATCTTGTTCAGAAGCCATATAACTTAACAATAGCTACACTTCCGATATCCAGAGTCTAGCTTCTAATTAACCTATTAGGTTAATATTTCATAATTACCCTACCAAGCTTTCTAAGTAAATCTAATCTGTAAATCTATCTCTTTCTCTGACTCTATCTATCTATCTATCTATCTATCTATCTATCTATCTATCTATCAAATATCTATCTATCATGTACCTATCTATGTATGCATCTATCATCTATTGATTGATATGTCTATACACTCCATTGGCTTTGTCTGTCTGTAGAATTTGACAGATTTTTAAAATTTATTAACACTGACAAAACGTATCATACTGCTACTCTGACATTACTAATAGGGGGACTGATGGAAAATATACATGACCTGTCTGTAATATCTTCATATTCATTTATGAAATCTCAAAAGGCTAGAATAGAAAGAGTGAATTAAAAATTGAATAGCAAATGTTATGCCTCGAAATTGTATACTTCATAAAGGTAAAACTGCATATATTCCCTTCAAAACTGTTCCATATTCTATATTTAGACACCTAACATAATCTATACAACATATGTTTATGTGAACTCCTTTTTTGAACAAATGACTAAAAACAAGACATACATACTAATTACCCATATAATAATGGATGTAAAGTTATAATCTATGCTTTAAAATGTCATCAGAAGTTAGAAAATTATAATCATAAATTTATCAATGTTATTAGTCTTATGAGATGAATTCAAGAAATAGAAGATTGCATGCTCAGATTTGTGTGAATGTGATATTTTTTCCATTGTAGCATAGTATTGTGATATATTGGTATAACTCTTCTATTGTTTATTTCTTTATTTTGCCAATTGTTCCTACTGTGGTCCAGATAAAATGGCTCCTACCTTATCTCTTATATAGTCTACAATACACTTTACATTAAGATATCAGTCCACTTAACATCTCCACTGCCATACTGCTTTTCTCTTTTTTTCCTTCAGTGATCAATTTCATCTTCTTGTTTCTGATTCTGATCAATGCTTACCTCCCTGGACAGCTATTCCCCATATATTTAGACCAAAGGTATATGCTGCTTTTATCTTTATCTAAAAATTTTTATATTTTTTTTTTTTTTTTTCAATTTTTTAGACCAGATCATGCAATGTAACCTTGGTTGGCCTTGTCTTTGTCATATGGCCTATGCAATCCTTGAACTCTTAGCAATCTTTAATTCTCAACCTTCAAAGTGCTAAGATTGGAGGTGTGTGCCACCATGTTGAGCTTTGTTGTAGCAATAAACACATTACAGTGTTTATTTCTGCTTTTTACCCTTAAATCTTTTACAGTCATTACTTATGCAGCTTCACACTTGCACATATCTAATGACTGTAAACTCTATAAGAACAAAAATTATTCATTCATACTTTTTATTTCTAGAATAATACCTGAAGCCTGAGGAAAGCATATAATCCTTTATGTGAATTAACAAAAGATGAAAGTTGTTACTCTATTGGAAACAAAACCTTTTATAATTTTGGAAATGGTAGACAAAACTACCAACTTCACTTACAAAGGAGTCATTTTCCCCATACATAATGCCTCTTGTTATTCTAGGGTTATTTAATATATCCTCAGATCATTCTCCTGCTCAGATTATTACAAAATGTTAATTTTAAATACTTCCTTACTATGAATAGTTTCTACATCCTATGTAACCAGTCTTTAAGTTGTTTAAAATAAGGAATATTTTAGATCACACATGGCTTGGAATCCACATATATGTGCATATACAGAAAATAAATGTAGACAGTGACTACCCCCAATTCCTCACCCCCCCACACTGCTACATATTTTTATTCGATTTCTTGAACCTCTGTACTTGTCTCCTGTTCCTTCCAATATGGGATCCAAGGCTCCAGATACATAAGTATCAGAGGATGGCATTATATGACACCAATGAGAGGGAAGGCCCTTGGTCCCATCGAGGTTTGATGCCTCAGTGTAGAAAGATGCTAGAGTGGTAAGACAGGAGTAGGTGAGTGGGTAGAGGAGCACCCTTATAGAGACAAAGGGGAGGGAGGAAGAGAGGATGGGATGGGAGGTTTATGGAGGTGTAATTGGGAAGGGGGATATCATTTGAAATGTATATGAACAAAATGATTAATAAAAAAAGTAAATAAACCAGTTACCATTTCCTGCATTACTCTACTACATCAAATGTGTTTCCTTTTAAGGGGATTCATAATACAGTGACTATGCTTTTTAGCTCCATGTGGACATACTGTACCACAGGAAATGTCTGGCTTGGTTCAGTGTCTAAATTCAAGACTATCTCCTGTTGTGCAGAATTGCTATTCTATCCTAGACAATTTGCTTAACTAGTAGAAATAAGTAAATTGTAGTGTCTCATGTGAGCCATCCATGTGGGAAGACAAGGAAAGAAATACAGATAAGTGGATGCTCTCTAACCTGGATGACAAAAGTTGTTCTGATCTTAAAATGTCTTCAGCCAACCTTTAGGACATGCAATTCTGTCAGAACTATAAAAATATAGCTGGTGCCCGATGAATTGATTTTTGCTTTCATATTTTGAAAAGGCCTTCACTAAGGAGAGGTCGAGCTGGTACCTGCCTGGAGCCTTCACCCTTATGTTCTCGTTCTAGTATCTTTGATGTGGAAAGGTACTCTTCAGGTTACCAAGAGAGAAATGTGAATACCACTTGACACACAACTTTCACCAACAATCTGTTTTGCCTACAAGATGTGCTGGCAGTGGTGACCCAGAACTTATGGGAAAGGCCAACAAATGTCTGATTTAACTTGAGGCCCACTCCACAAGAGAGAGCTCATGCCAACACTGCTTGGATGGCCAAGAAACAGTGAATGGATAAAGTCAAAGGCACTGAATAGAACCAAACATGACCGGTCTTAAAAATTACAAT
The DNA here is from genome assembly GCF_011762505.2 of Arvicanthis niloticus. NCBI lineage: Eukaryota > Metazoa > Chordata > Mammalia > Rodentia > Muridae > Arvicanthis > Arvicanthis niloticus. Next base: position 60,462,273 of record NC_047664.1, on the reverse strand, counting down.
CCACAAAATTATTCCTAATGATATTCTGCTACACTCATAGATTTGTACCTTGTGTAGTCAGCATCAGAGACGCAGCAACTGAAGAGACCTACAACCAATCATTATGCAAAGAGAGTATAAATTGAAGGTCTCTATTGTGTCACTCCCCTTGGACCTCAGGAACAAAAGGATTGTAAGACTAAGAATAGGAAGGAGAGTATCGGGAGAATATGGTCCACTGAATCAACTTAGCAGGCTGCTTAGAGGCTCACAGAGACTCATGTGACAAGCACGGGGCTTAGAAGGGCTGTTCCAGGCCCTCTGCACATATGTGGTAGCTGTTTGCTTGGTGTTTCTGAGGATTTCTAACACGGGAAACAGGTGTGTCTCCGACAGTTTTGTTTCTCCTTGGAACTCTTTTCTTCTTGTTGAGCTACCTTGTCCAACTTGGATACAAGGGCTTTCCCTTGTCTTTTTGTATTTTGCTTTGTCATGTTTGGTTGCAGTCTCTTTGAGGTCTGCTCTATTCTGATAGATGAGGGAGAGGGAATGAATCCAGGAGAGAGTTGAGAAGGAGAAGAACAGAGATGAGTTGGGGGAGGAAAACTGTGACTAGGATGTATTGTATGAGAGAGTTTATTTAAAAAAAAAAAACTTGCCACTAAATGACAGTAAATATCATCTATTACTATGGGTTAAAATGCTTGAATATTTTGTTAAAACAAGGCAAAGAAAAAACAATATAACAAAACAAAAGCCAAGTTCCTAAAATCAAATATTTATCAAGCAATTCACATAAGTCATCAGAGATCATCATGGTAACTCTGCCTCCTTTACCATCAATAAATACTCATTCTGTAAAAATGAGAAGAATAAAAACAATTCAAAATATTTGAGAAGTTTAGACTAAAAACATGTATTTAGATGTATGACATAGTGGAAAGCTTAAGAAGGAAAACAAAATCTAGAGAGCATAAATGTATTAAAATGTACAAATATTACATACTCATTCACTACAATATTTTAAAATTCTTCAGTCAAACCTCTCTGGTAGTGGCTGCTTTGTCCTACATGACTGAAAGGTGCAGGTTAAGTGGAGGTCTATGTCACCTGTTGGGAGCCCGGATTCTGGGAGAATGGCGGCATAAACGCCCATTTCTTGCAGGGTCTCCAAGCTACTTCCAGCCAGTGCTTCTAACAAAAACCAAGACCCCTTTCACAGCCCCACAAGAACTCCTCAGAATCCAAAGGTCTCTGTGATCTTCCCAGAGCAGACCGGCCAGGTATCTATCTTTTCCAGCCAAAAGCACCAAGCAAGGGATGAAAGGGGAGTGATTTCCGGATGGGGTGTGGGGTTTGGGTGGGTTGTAGCTCTGGGGCTTAGGGTTGTGGGGAAGGGTTCTTTCCTGCTGCTCTAGAAAGGTTCAGGATATGGTGTCTTCAAGGGAGTAGACCTGCTAGGTGTCTGCCCAGCCAAAAGGCTATATCATTGTTTTATAGGATTTAACTCATTTTTATGGCTATATTATTTTTAAATAATACATATCTGTAAGGCTATATAAAGATAATACACAAAAAAAATCTCTCCAGTGAAAATTGTTTTAATTTTAAAGGTGCTTGTAATAAAATGCAGATAAAATGGATCAAACTACAGATTACGTAGCTTATCTATGAAGACAGGACAATACAGTTGTTCAAAATAAGCCTCTTTGGCATAAGGACTATTTTTCTTCAAAAACTTGTGATTGAACTATTAACATTATCAAACATATCTTAAATTCAAACATTTAGTCTAATGTATGTTAAAACTACTAAAGATTTTTTAATTCAATTCCTTCTTAAATAGCTCTGATTACCACATTATGAAGAAAATGGGTAGACTATATTGTAAGACTCAACTTGAATCCTATTGACTAGTACTGAAAAAGATAAAATGGTGCTTTAGTTAACCGAGTGTAATATTTTGGCAGATAACTGATGGACAGTCATCCAATGAAAGCAAAATAAACAAATACAGAAAATAAAGTGGTTGAAAATATAAAATTAATAGCCACCACATATTTTGTAGAAAATTCTATTTTTATAAAACTGTACAATTTTTTTTCAAAACTGTATAAGATCACAAAACATACCTAGCCTCTACTTATTGATAAGAAATTAAGTTTTCAACTTTTAAAAATAACTGCTATTGGGTTATCAATGAAAAGAAAATCTGAACTTCTAACCATGATTTTAGCACTCATTGCTACTTCTGTTTAGAATATATGATATACCTTCATTCCTTTCTGAATTGAATTTCTATGTACAGATACTAAAATGTATAAGCTATGCCAAGGAAAATATTACTTTGTTGGGTGCAAATTAAAAAAAAATCCAAAACTCTATGAATTTCATATTTTAAAATAATTTCAAAAAATCAGTTATGTGATAACCTTTCTCCTGTCTCCTTTCCCCTGAATCCACCCCTCTTGCTCTACCACTCCTATTTTCTGTATTGTGTTCATAAAGCATGATAAAAATAGGCTCTAATGCAGAAGAATCTTCTTCTTTATTATGTTGGAGTACTGTGCCACTCTTAATAAGTTGTGGTTCGACTTCATTACCTTCATACACTTCATTAACTTAGAGAAACTTAAGAAAAATAATCTGCACATATTTTAAAACATGAAGATCCTGACATCTTAAGATAAAAATGTTTTCATAAGCTTTTATGGTTCCTCTATTTAATGAAGGAGAAATTAAATTATATTCTTAGAGGTAGAATCTCATATGATATACTTGTATGTATGATTAAAATACTTATGTACCTTGTGTAATTAAAAATAGACATTTACTCAAAATTACAGGGCATTTGAGGCATCTGTGCTACTTATAAATAACTCAGACGAAATGCCTGGAAACAAGAAGGAAAAGAACATAACTCTGTTCATGCATTAACCCATACTTCCTCCCACCCACTGCCTTTTCTCAGGAAAATCTTGTGTAAAAGGAGTCATTTCCTACTCGGCCTTAAAAAGAATTCCAATGTAGATACAGAATCAAGGGAAAACATGTAATGCTAAGAGTTTGATTTGATTTCTATTCTCTTCATTATTATTATTTTTTTATCCTGGGTGTTATGACCACAACCTAGAATGCATTAGTCATGCTAAGATCAGAAGATGGCTTTTCTGAAAGGATGTGAAGGGATTCATGAATGCAAAATGGACCCAATGATCTGGCCTAGTTTAGAGTTGCATGCATGACTTTAATCATAAAAAGAACTACTATCTTAGAAAACAAAAAGTACTTCTGTAAAATCCCCAAAGCAAATCTGCTTTAGGACCTGGGGCATGCCTAAATAATTGAATGGAAGGGAAGAGATAATGGAAATGGCTGGAATATGGAAGAACTGAAACATGGTCACAAGATATTTAAAAGGCATTTTCCCAGATCTTACATGAAATTTACAAAAACACAGTTGGCTGTATTCATGTACCCGGAAACCCTTAAATATTACTAATGATTTTTCCTATATTTGAATGATAGGCTTCATAATATCAGACAGTGGTGCTTCTTAAAACAGAATACACACACACACACACACACACACACACACACACACACAAACATATATATTTGGGACAAGTACGCTTTCAATTTTATAGCTATCAGCCAGCACATGAAATAACTGCAAAGAAATAAAAAATTCCAAATTTCTTACCCAGATAGAATCATGAAGAAACAGAAAACCTGAATAATAGCAACAAATAAGGTTTCATCTGTCACAAGAAAGTTCCCATCCAAGAATGCCAACCATGAACAATTGTTATTCTCTGTTCTACCAATATTACAAAAACAAAAACTATTTCTAACTTTTCTGAAATTGTTTTTTTTTTAAATATGAGGTCAACTCATCTAATAATGATTGGCAAGGCTAGGTGATCTGACTTATAACTGGGCAGTTCCTAACAGCACATATATTGTTGGTGTCACCAGCTCATTTAAAGATTGGAAAGTGGGAGAGAGAAGATGACTGTCATGAAACACATTTCCTCAAGCAAGATTGTAAAACTCTTGTCTCTCCTCTATAAATTTTACAAATTGGGTCAAAATAGAATAGCTTGTGTCATCATATGCTCATAACCAGTGTGCAACCTCTATACAGATACAGAATATCATAGGTACAGCACCCACATTGTATATGTTGTGATGCCTACACAACCTGTTGGCAAGACAAACCATTCTTCTTTCTAATCTGGTTATCACAAATACTTGTTTTAATAGCAAATTCCTGACAAGTATTTGACAAGGAAAGTTATTTTAGCCTTAGCTCATCAGATATTGGAGTATCATAAGAATTTGTATACAACTTTTCAGAAGTTGGATGCAGACCTCCATATGTGCTGTCACTGGTGTTTTGATGGTGATGTAAGTCAGCTTGTACATTAGTAAAGATAGTATGGACATTTTAGTAATATCAAATTTTTCAATTTGATATTACTAAAATGTAATTATTCTAATGGCAAAAACACATGGAAGCACATTAAACAAAAAACACTGTTAGGCAATGTCCTTAAGGAGGAAAATCGTGTAAAGATTTTTTTTAAAGCAAAAAAAAAAACAAAAACAAACAAACAAATCACACAACAACAACAAAAAACAGGAAAACATTAAAAACAAACAAAAAGCATAAGCAAACAACAAACCAGTAAACTGACTCTAGTGGCTCATTTAAATAATTACACATCATGATAAATTGGGTTTTAGTATGGGGATGCAAGGGTAGTTTATCAACATTGGTAGAATGCAGGAGAAATTATGATTATTGGCACAGATATAGATAAGTCATTTAATAATGTATAATGTCTGTTCATGAAGAAACACTGAAGAAATTGGTATGGAATTAATGTACCTCAATATAATAAAATTCATATAATATAAGCCAAATACTAGCCTTGTGCTAAATGAAGAAAATTTTAAATCTTTTTCTCTGATATCTGGAATAAGACAACCATGTAGATGTTCAGTAGGGTACTAGAAGTCCAAGCCACCCAAGAGAAAGAAACAAATAGTGTAAAAATTGGAAAAGAGGAACTTAGATAGCAAGTACTTGCCAGCCTTCTTATGCAGAAAATCCCAAAGACCTCACAAACTGAGAAAGCAATTCAGCTAAGCTGCAGGATGCAAAACCAACATACTAAACACAGTGGCATTGCTGTGTCACACTTGCAAATAATCTGAGATGGAGATCCAGAAAGTAATTCTACTGGCAACATCTACAAAAATATCTAGAGACATATTTAATAAGAGGTTAAAAGGTATTCACATTATAAACTGTAAAGTAATGAACCTGGCTTTTTTTCCTTGGTTTTAGAATGAATGTCAGCTGAAAACCATCCACTCAGATCTTTTCTCTCAAAGTGACTAGGCAGGATTGGCTATGAGACTATAGGTTTTCAACCCCGTCAGAAATCCAGAATAGTCGACTGAGTTAACTGAAATTATGGGAAGCACAAAGCATAGCTTCTAAAACTTAGCAAATTTATAGAGACTGCTGAACACCTGGACAGTCCCTATACTACAGAAGTTGGGGCATCCAATCTTCAGCCTTCTGGCCCAGAATCATCTGACAGACCTTAGTGATGCAGAATTATTAAGGGCTGATTACTCTGTCTAGGTAGATATAATTAGTTGACTATTCTGCAAGTGTGTCCTTTTCTGGACAGTAATTTGTCTGTGGATGGAAAGAGGCAATTCTTGCCTAGTGGCTGTCTCCCCACAGCTGGAGTAACTCCAAAGATGCTCAAATTCTTCTTAGAATCCAAGGCAGGAAGCTGTCAGGAGCAAACAGGTCTCTAATCAAAATGAATATTAATATAGAAATGTTTGTAAGGTCAATTCTGTGGACTTCTGATGTTTGGAAAACCAACTATCCATGTAAGGTAATCTGGACTGTTGTCTGTTAACTCCTCTCAGCTATTTCTAAATACAATATAAAAAACACCCTAACAATAAACTCAAAGCCAGGTTCAGAACTAAGTGTTTTAGTTAGGAGAGATGACAGAGGTACTGGTTAGTCAACAAAATGATGGACTGGGTATTAGGACTATCTCATACCTCACTGATACAAATAGGCATAATTATGCTCTAATTGTATTTAGAAAGAAAAGTTTTATTTTAACAGGAAGGGTGATATGTAGGAGAAGCCAAGGGAGAAGAAGTATGAAGAGGAAGAGAAGGAGTAAGGAGAGGAGAAGCCAGGTGATGAGAGAGAGAAAGAGAGAAAGAGGAGGGGGCATGGAGGCAGATGTTCACATGTCTCCACCAGTCAAAGATAGTTGATATATCTAGGTTGGGTATTGGGATACACTTCTGATTGAGCAATACCAAACTTATAAAGCCTGTGAATAACATTTTAAAAAAAATTGTATAAAAGCAAAAAGGAAAATGGGGCATGGGATAGGGGTTTTCTAGGGAGGGAAAATAGGGAAAGGAGATGGCATCTGAAATATAAATAAAATATCCAATAAAAAAACTGTAAAGTATTAGTCAAAGATTGTAGAGCAGAAACAGATATTAAACAGTCATGCATTGGAAGATTTGGTATTACTAAAATGCCTATACTATCCCTACTAATGTACAGGCTGACTTATATCACCATCAAAACACCAATGACAGCACATTTGGAGGTTTGCATCCAACTTCTGAAAAGTTATATACAAATTCTTATGACATTCCAATATCTGATGAGCTAAGGTTAATATAGCTTTTGCTGTAAATCAGGTGATAGAGCAGTGTGCTGATGGGCCAGATGCTGGTGGTAAAACCCTAGCTTTCAATTTGAGATGAATTCATTATTGGTGACATTAGCAATTTATTGAAGCTTTCTGTGACTCAGGTTTTTTTTTTCATCTGAAATTAAGATGATAATGTCCTCATAAAATTGTTTTAAAGATTAAATTAGGTTTGGGGATAATACCAGTTATAAAGTAAGTAATAAAGTAATAACTGGGGATAATACCAGTTATAAAGTAAGCACACGCTCACACACACACATGCACAAGCACACACATGCACAAGCACACACACGCACATGTGTGAGCACACACAAAATGACTATTTTTTTAATTAACAAAGTATGCATGCATACACGTGTGTGTGTACGTGTGTGTGTATCTCTGTGTGTACTTGTGGCTAAATTACTTTGTTAACTAGATTAGTCATTTTCTTGAAAAGGGAAACTCAGGATCAACAAAAATATTATATTCCATTTCTAAATTTTACTTTCTTTTTATTATAAACGTACAAGCACTTTAAATGACTTAACACACAAAGAAAATGTTTTGAAGGAGAAAGTCTAGTGTTAAAGCCAAATAGCCTAGAACAACAGAGAGGCCATAAGGGAATCCCAGTGAAAGTTATTTAAAGCTTTTCTTTGTAGGTCATTTTTTATATTGGATAGGAGGTCAGTGCTCACCACTTGTCTCTCCTTGGAAGAATATTGTGAGGGTCATGGTTGCTTCATTTTGTCTGTAAGTTCTGGCCATACTCAGTTGGACCAAAGGCTGCATTCTACCTCACTTCCATTGAATCTGTTCTCTATAGATGGGGTATCATTGCCACTTGCAGGGCAGAAACAATTGAAAGAAACTTTACATGTAAACACAGTAATCATATTCACCTCCAGTGGGAGAAGTCAGTTTTGTTTCTCTTCCAGCCAGCAGATAAAAATAAAACTATTCCTACCTTAAAGTCATTGACAGATAAGAGAAAAACAAGTGGAGAAAGAGAGCCCTGTGAGCTACCTGCCTGTGTGCAAACAATGCCACTTTCTATCACAGACCCATATTAGGCTTTTAGCTTCTTATTGGAGAATAACAATATTTCATAAACTAGATATGATTACTAAACAGAACACCTGCAGCTCTCTTTTTTAACTTGAAGTTTTAAAGAAAATAGGTAAGAAGCTAACATCTTAAACAGTGAACACAATTATTCAAGTTTTCTCATCATGTTATTGTCTGAATTTTTTTTCATTATTTCATTTCTTTTTATTAGATATTTTTATTATTTACATTTCAAATGTTATCCCTTTTAACCCACGAAAATCCCCTATCTCATCTCCCCTCCCCCTGCTTCTATGAGGGTGTTCCCTCATCCACCCACCCACTCCCATTTCCCCATCCTGACATTCCCCTACACTGGAGCATCAAGCCTTCACAAGACCAAGGGCCTTTCCTCCCACTGATGTCTAACAAGGCCATATTCTGCTACATATGTGTCTGGAGCCATGGGTCCCTCTTTATATGGGATGGATCCCCAGGTGGGGCAGTCTTTTCTTCATTCTCTGCTCCACATTTTGTCTCTGTATCTCCTCCCATGGGTATTTTGTTCCCTCTTCTAAGAAGGACCAGAGTATCCACACTTTGGTCTTCCTTCTTCTAAACTTCATTTTAAAGTTTACATTTATTTCTCTATTTACAAGTGTATGAGTGCCACCCTCATGCCACTGCACACATATAAATGCTATTGTATGCCCTGTGGAAATTGGCTCTATCCTTCTACCACGTAGGTTCTAGATACCTAGTTTCTGATTTGATGGCAAGCACCTTAACATGCTAAGCCATCTTGGTGGCCCTGCCTACATAGTTTTATTGCAGTTTTTATACAGATTCTTCTTATCATGTACAATTCTGTACTTTTTCATTACTTTACGTATGTATATGTGCACACACACATATATACATACACACATGAAATAGAGTGTATTTTACATTATTTTGACTTATTGTCTGTGTTGATTTACAACTTTATCTATCCTCCTATATCTACAGAATAGGATAAAATGAGAAGAAAATGTTCCCCTAGTGTTATTTAGCCATTTCCTACTAGATTAAGACTGTTCACCTGTCTGGATCTGGCATGTAGGATTCTCCACAGAGTAGGAATCCAGGGACAGAGTCCCAGCTGCAATGGCACAAGCATTACTGGGCCAGCTTTTAGAAAGTTGATTTCTCTTGTTGGCAGAGTATTAGTTTTAAGAAGAGCATCCAAAACTGTAATCAAAGGAGGCATCATGCTTCCAGAAGTCTAAAGCAAAAGTATTACAAACAACAGCAGTAGCCCTGGGATCAGGAACAAAAGGGAATAGAGATTTCAACCCATTATTTAGATATGCTGACATTCTTGGAAAGTATGTGGGCTGAAATCACTATTAAAGTGTTATCTTGTTGAAGCTGCCTATGCTGCTCACAATCTGAACTATTTCACCATGTAAATACTTCCCATATCTCCCTTTTATGATAAACCAATGATAACAAAACAAACAAACAAACAAACAAACAAGAACTTCTATCCTGGAGGAGAAGTTTTATCCTGAAGAAGTTCTATTCAGATTGTTAAAAGGAAAGTAAAACATGTTGAATACAAGAAGTAACCATTCCATTCTGCAAGGAATCTCCTTAAATTTGTGACATAATTTAAAGGTTTCAGGATCTCCCTGAACATATTCTTTTAAGTTAGTCTAAATACTTCATTGGCTTATCAAGTTGGAATCTGGTAGTAGCCTTACTTTGGCCTGTTGTCAATCCATTTCCTATCTTTAAACAGAATTTTGTTCATGTCTCCCTGGGAACAGTGTCATGTAACACTAAGGAAGCTAAGCATAAGAATTACTGCATTTTCCAACACTCCTCCTACCCAATATCTAAAATTAATCCATTCTTCTGCTCTTAGAAAGATTAGTTGTAAGGGTTTTTCAAGTCTATGTGTTAAAGATTTGATCTCCAGGCTGTGATAGTATTGAGATATGTAAATCTATTTACTAAAGACTTGACTTCCAATCTGTAATATTATAGGGATGTACAGAATCTTTAAAAAAGTAGAGCTTGGTTCCCTGGGAATACACAGACCATAATAGCCAAAAAACCAAGTAGAGTTACTGTGTATCTTCACCTCTATTTCCTCTCTTCTAAATCCAACCCTGTCTCACCTAAAATGTGTAGTAGACCACGTGCTTTGGTTTACTCCAAATCTTTGCTCCCATCTTCAGTGGATCACGTAGATCTCTTCCAACATTCCTTCCAACCCATTCTGTTATCTTAGCCCCAAGCTCCTTGGGAACTTGCCTGTCAAGCCTGTCAGAGAAGAAATTAGGTCAGCTCAACAAGGAGAGAAGCTTCATATATCCCGTCTTTTTCATCTCCTCTAAATGAAACACCCACACTCTCATTCTCAACTTTGTAGCAGACCTAGACGCCAAGTAAGTTGATCCTGTAAAAACATGATTAATAAAAGCATGACAATATGTCACCACTAGAGTTTAACAACCCTACCACAGTAGGTCCTACAATTTACAACAAATCTGATGAACAAGATAAAGACCCTACAATAGCCATTATAAATGTTTTAAAATAATCACAAGTAAGGAAATAACCATTCCCTCAAAAAGGAAATTATTAATGAAAACACAAACAGTGGAAGAAAATGAATAAAAGATTTCAACACAAAAAGTGGAAATATATCAATAGAAAATTGAGGGCAAACTTAAAATGAAAGCTGAGAAACTCAAACTAGAACTTCAGAGGCAAATCTCATCACTATATAACAAAGGGATGGAAGATGTCTTTTTTTCACATTGCAATTCTTTTCTGTATTGAATATTGTATTTACATTTCATATTTTATCTTGTTACCCCTTTCCCCCACCACCCAGGAACCTCCTATCCCATCCCCCTTTCTCCTGCTTCTATGAGGATGTGCCCCCACTTACCCCCTACTCCCACCTCCCTACCCTAGAATCCTCCCCCACACATTTGGTGTTCAACCTTCATGGGGCCAAGGATCTCATTATCGAATAAGTGGCTATCTGTTGAGGTAATATTTTAAACCGGCTGCATCTGATCTGGCTTGTGGTTATGGAGTCGCAATATTTCGAGCTAGTCTAAGTTTGAGGTCACAAGCAGTGGCAGCCACCCACTCAAGCCTCCAGCTCAGGCGGACAGAGATACCGGCCCTGCCAACCAGGAGATACCAGCATAGGAGATGGCTCTGCCAATCTTCCACACTGTTTCCACAAGGCTGGGCTGAACCCAGACCATCTGGCCATCCACACAGGCCCAGCAGAAATGAGACTCTAAGGCTTAGATTATCCAAAGGCTTTATATGTTTGGTAATGCTCAATAAGAAGATGCTCACACAATTTGAGGTGTTTTACAATTAACTAACATAGATATAACTTGTTACCCAAGTGTGGTTCTCCATCCTAGCTCCTCCTCTTCCTTCTCCTCCTCCTCTCCTTACTCCTCTTCTTCCTCTCCTTATTCCTCCCACCTAAGTTCTTCCCAACTTTCAGGGAAAAATATGCCTCTACAACTATCTCCAACAAAGACAATGTTAATTCTAAAATAATCTTGACACAAAACTTCCAGGAAATCTGGGGCACTATGGAAAGTACAAATCCAAAAATAATAGGAATGAAAGAATGGTGAAGACAATCAGGTCAAAGAAGCAGAAAATACTTTCAACAAAAGCTTAGAAGAAAAATTTTCTAACCTAAAAAAGGAGATGTCTTAAAATCACATATTTGTGGACACCAGACTTTTTATAGTCAAGTCAGAAACACATACTGAAAAAAAAGACTGCATAATCAATAAATGTTGATGGATGGCTGAATATAAAAGAATCAAAATAGATTCATAATTATTATCTCACACAGAACTCATCTCTACATGAATCAAAGACATCAAAACCAGATACACTGTACCTGATAGAAAGGAAAGTGGAGAAAAGACTTTAAATCATTGGCACAGGAAAAGACTTTCTGAACAGAATGCTGTTAGAACAGGTACTAATAACAGAAATTAATAATTTGGACCTCATAATACAGACGCTTCTACAAGGCAAAGCACACAATTAATCAGACAAAATGGAAACATAAAGAACAGAAGACTTTTTCCAACTACTGATCTTACAGAGTATTAATATCTAATACACACAAACACACACAAACACAGACACATATATTTTCACTCAATATAAAGAAGACAAATAACCCAATTTAAAAATATAGTATGGATTTAAACACAGAATTCTCAAAAGAGGAAACTCAAAATTGGAGAAACATTTAAAGAAATGTTCAACACATTTAGGCATTAGAAAAATCCAAATCAAACTGCTTTGAGATTTCATCCTATACCTTTCTGAATTTCTGAAATCAACAAAAGAGTTCTCAGCTCATGCTAGTGAGAATACAAATCAAGGAAAACATACAATCATGGCTGGTGGAAGTGCAAACTTGTGTAGTCACTACAAAAATTAGTGTAGTGATTTCTCAGAAAGATGGTAATTACTCTATCCCAGTATCCAGCTATACTACTGTGGTGAATATATATCTCAAATCACTTCATTCTACCATAAAGACTTTTCTCAATCATGTTCATTGCTGCTATTCATAATAGTCAGAAATTGGAATCAACCTAGTTGTCTGACAACAGAAAAATAGATAGAGAAGAATGTGCTATATTTACCCAATGAGATATTACCCTGCCATTATAAAAATATAACATAATAAAATTCACAGGTAAATAAATGTAACTAGAAAATTGCTGTGAATGAGGTAACCAATACCAAGATATATAATTATTTTCTGTGCCTTATTTAGCCATAATTAGAAAGGTTTCCTCTTGCAGTAGATAGGAACAAATACAGAAACACACAGCCAGACATTATTCAGAAAGAGACTTTGGAACACACAGCTCTAAATGGGATATCCTATCAAATCCCTCTCCTCATCACTCTGAACACCACAAAAAAGGAAGTGAAGGAGTGTGGAAACCAGAGAGGATTCAGGATACCAAGAGAACAAGGATTGCTCAATAAACGGGACTTTGATCATATGAACTCAGAGATTGAAGCAGCAAGCACATGGCCTATACAGGTCTGCACATGGTCCTTTACATTTTTGTTATAACTTTCACTTTAATATTTTTATGGTACTCCAGAGTGCATGCATGGGTAAGGCTCTGATCCCCATGCCTTATCATGATTTGTTTTCCCTAAAGTTTGTTTGCCTTGTTCAACTTTGATGTGAGTGATTTTTGTTTTATGTCATTTTATTTTACTTTGTTATATTTTGTTGGTTAAAAAATGAAAATTGCAGACTCATAGCTGGACTACTTCCCTGAAGACACCATATTCTAACCCATCCTAGAAGAACCACTTTACTCAGAGCGGCGGGGGTGAGGGGAGCCCTCCCCCACAAACCTGAAGCCCCAGAGCTGCAGTTGGGAGCATGGCTTACTCAGGACCCATCACCCACCAAAACACAGCCCTTCTGAATATCACTCCCCTTTTTCCCCCTCTGCTTAGTCCTTTCTGCTGGGAAAGATTCCTAGCTGGTCTGCACCTGAGAAGACTCATTCTGACTCATCATAGAGGATCCACTGCACTCAGAGCAGTTGAGGAAGCTGAGCTCCCAGGAGCTCTAACACCCTCACAATCATAGTCTTCACCAAATCCCACAACAATCAGAGGAAGTTCGACAACCAGAAGCTCTTACATGCCCAGGATCATAGAATTTCAGGATCCTAAAGGCAGCCTGAGTCCCAGGAGCTCTTCCACCAAGGAGCTCAGGAACATAGAAAAACAGAGACAGTTGGACTCTGAGGAGTTCTGACACAAGCAAGATAAAAGGACAGAGAGGCTCCAATCAGAGACAGTGAGTGCAGGTAGCACTAGAGATAACCAGATGGTGAAAAGTAAGCATAAGAACATAAGCAACAGAAACCAAGGTTACCTGTCATCATCATAACCCAGTTCTCCTACCACAACAAGTCCTAGACACCCCATCACACCGGAAAAGCAGAAATCAGATTTAAAATCACTTCTCATGATGATGATAGAGGACTTTAAGAAGGACATAAATTACTCTCTTAAATAATACAGGAGAACACAGGTAAACAGGTAGAAGCCATTAAAAAGGAAACACAAAAATCCCATTAAAAATTACAAGAAAACACAACCAAACAGGTGAAGAAATTAAACAAAACCATCCAGGATCTAAAAATGAAAAAAAAAAAAAAAGCAATAAAGATATCTCAAAGGGAGACTACCCTAGAGAGAGAAAACCAGGGAGAGAGATCAGGAGTCATAGACACAAGCATCACCAACAGAATATGAGAGATAGAAGAAAGAATCTCATGTGCAGGAGATACCATGGAATACATTGACACAACTATCAAAGAAAATGAAAAATGAAAACAAGCTTCTAACCCAAAACATCCAGGAAATAAAGGACACAATGAGAAGACCAAACCTAATGATAATAGTTATAGATGAGATCAAAGATTCCCAAATTAGTTGGCCAGTAAATATCTTATATAAAATTATAGAAAAAAAACTTTTCTAACCTAAAGAAAAAAATGCCCATGAACATACAAGAAGACTACAGAACTCCACATAGACTAGAACAGAAAAGAAATTCCTCCTGTCATTATAATCGAAACATCAAATGCACAAAACAAAGAAAGACATAGGACTATTTGTGGACTCAGCTTTACTACTCCTGGGCATATACCCAAATGATGCTCTAACATGTAACAAGGACACATGTTCCCTATGTTCATAGCAGCCTTATTTATAATAGCCAGTAGGTAGGAAGAACCCAAATGTCCTTCAACCAAGGAATGGATACAGAAAATGTGGTACCTTTATACAATGGAGTACTATTCACTATTAAAAAACAATGAATTCACAAAATTTTTAGGCAAATGGATGGAACTAGACAATATCATTCTGAGTGAAGTAACTAAATCAAAAAAGAACACAGATGGAATGCACTCACTGATAATTGGACATTAGCCCAAAAGCTCCCAATACCCAAGATACAACTCATATACCGCATGAAGCTCATGAAGAAGGAAGATCAAAGAGTGGGAGATTTAGTTCTTCTTAGAAGGTATAACAAAATACTCACAAAAGCAAATATGGAGACAAAGTATGGGGCAGAGACTGAAGGAGCAGCCATCTGGCGACCTCCCTACCTAGGTATCTATCCCTTGTGTAGTCACCAAGGCAGACACTGATGTGGATGTCAGGAAATACATGCTGACAGGAGCCTGATGTAGCTGTCTTCTTAGAGGCTCTGCCAGACCCTGACATATATGGATGTGCAACGTAACCATTGAACTGATCACAAGGTTCTCAGTGGAGGAGTTAGAGAAAAGACTGAAGAGCTGAAGGGGTTTGTGGCCTCATGGGGGTGGGGGGGGGGGAAGCAACAATACCAACCAACCATAGCTCCTAGTGTCTAAACCACCAGCCTGGGCACACACATTGATGGACCCATGGCTTCAGCTATATATATGTAGGGAAGGATGGTCTTGTTGGGCAAAGGTGAGAGAGAAGGTCCTTGGTCCTGTGAAGGCTGGATGCCCTAGTATGGGTGAATTTGAGGGCAGAGAGGTGGAAGTAGGTAGAGGGCACACCCTCATAGAAGCAGGAAGAAAGGTGATAGGAGAGGGATTTTATGGGGGGGGGGGTAAGATGTATTAAATTCAAGAGAATTATTTAAAGAAAATAAAATTTCTTAACTCCCTTGCACATCAAAAAAAAAAAAAAAAAGATAATGGAACTGGCTATTGCAGTTGAGCATTTGAGTCTTTTAGTAATATTAAATTACCCATATTACTGGAATTTCTTATAATCCTCAAGGACAAGGTATTGTTGAACAGACCTATGGAACTTTTTAAAACAATATCTTCATAAAATAAAAATGAAGGAGCTATATACCAATGCACCATGAATTCATTTAATTTATGTTCTTTATATTTTAAATTTTAAAAAAAAATTGATGCCAAGAAACTTTCTGCTGAATGTCTATATCACTCTACAAGTAGGCATATTTATGCCTAGGTGAAATGGAAGGATCCTTTTACTGGCATATGACGTAATCCTGATCGGGTATCTAATATGGGGAAGAGGACATGTTTGTGTTTTTTCTGCAGTATGGTGAAGGAGCAAGGTGGCTGCCAGAGTGATTGGTGAGACCTGCTGATGCTGGGACAAAAAATGATGCTGACCCGTGAGCTTGCTGAGTGCCCTGACAAGGGTGACTGGGAAGCTGTATTGGACATATGTTTCTGACCCATCTTTTGCTTGCCTATATCCAGATGGGACAAGCTGCCTTGCCTCTAGTTTTTAGACCTTGTGAAACAGGGAATCAAGAAGAGAAATTATAATGACTCTTATATTTTCTTTTTAAATGTGACCAATTATTAAGATTTATGGACTGGTCTAGAAATCAATCCAGTATTGGAAATAACAATTTTCATTTAGAAGGCTGGTTCTGGCCATTTTCAGAGACATCTTTGGAAGTTAGTTGCATTTCTCTATGATGTTATGCTAGTAAGAGATAAAGTTGGGACAGGATCTGGATTTCAAACAAGTACATGTGTTAAAGCTCTTTTAATTGTTATGTTAAAATTACTTTGTTTTTTCTACAGTATTTAATGTAAGTTGTAGTATTGTACACTTTCTAATTGTATTAATGTGTTGAAACCTGGCATATCTGTTATGGTGGTATATCAACCAGCTTTTGTTTGATTGCCCTGAGTATTACAGGACCTTAGTATTCTGAAAAAAAAAACCTTGCAAGTTCTGTAAGTAGTGAGTCAGACTTTAAGCAGAAGTAAGAGGGTAGTGGGCTTGATTATTGCTGGTATAATAGCTTTAATTATATTAATTGCTAGCACCACTGTTTCTGAAATTGCTTTGACACAAGAAGTTAAGACAGTTACTTTTGTTAATCATTTAGCAAAAATTTTATTTTACCAATGTGTTTAGTATACAAGAGGATTTAGGCATTTGGAATAACCGATTGATGCTCTTTATTCAAATTATTGGAAGGAGGTTTAGAGTTTAAGAGTAAGGAGCCATCTTGAGTGTCAGGACAAATACCAATGGATTTGTGTTACTTCTAAAATTCATAATTATAGTCATTATAGTTAGGAAAAAGTTTAAGCACACTTTCAGGGTATTTGGCATAATTCTAACACCTCTCTGGATGGTTTAACTTTGCATAGTGAGATTATAAATTTTAAAAATGCTGCTTTGCTGAGCTTTGATGCTGCAGATACTCCTGATTAAAATTATCCATGGCCTGAGGTTAGTATTTCCATTTTGGTCAAGGTTAAAGAATGGCATATATAGCTTAATTATGCTAGCCCTTTTTGTCCTTGAAATACGTTTATTCCTGCTCATTGTGTTAAAGCTTGTCTCTAACAACATCAACATTTTGGCAGCCAAAGTACATGGCTTGAAACTGAAAATGGACCCCCAGTCAGAGTTATTAAATTAACAGTCTGGAAAACCAAGGACAGATAAGATTCTGCACAGAGCCTTACCAACATATGACAGAATGCATTGCTTTTGATAATGCATATTCTATGATGGGTAAGGAAGGCATTCTTATCAGAACAACCTAAGCAGGCTCAGTTCTTTTTATCAAATAAAAAAGGGGAGATGTTGGAGCTTTGGGGGCTGTTGGCAGGAATATGACATTGGCCAGGGATAAGGAAATAGGCTTCAAGCAGGAATCTGACATTAGGCTAGAACAAAGAAGTAATTTCAGGCAGGAATATAAATCTTAAGCTAGAACAAAGTAGTTTCAAGCATGAAAATGACTTTGGGCTAGGACAGGAAAGTAGGCTCAGATACGTTGGTCATCCTGATAAGCCATTAGAAACTGATCACGGGACTTTGTTTATTGCTTTGCTTGTTCTTTGACAATTTTTGTTTACTGTCTTGCTTGTTCCTTGACTATTTGCATCTATTGTATTGCTTGTTCCTCCAACTCAAATTGACCTTAATACTTGCAGGTAAATAAAATGGTATAAAAGCAAATTAGAAAAAATAAAAAATAAAAATAATAAAAAAGAAAGGAAAACATGATCAAAATGTTTAAGTATGTATGTATGTATGTATGTATGTATGTATGTATGAAACAATGTCAATAAAACAAGATGAAAATTTGCCCAGTCCAAAAAAAGATGAAAATTGCATCATTTAATAAAAAAGACACCACTAAAATAAAATATGACTCTATTTTATTAAACATGATTTGAAACACAAAATGTTATACTATCTTCAATTTTAATTTAATTTTATATTAGTTAATTTTTTTCTTTTAACCCCCAGATCCTTGGGATATATATTATGGCATCCAGTTTAGTGTTTTCCTGGGATCGCTGATTGTGTGAATGAGTGGATCTCTGCATCCATAACTACTTCTTGTAACTTTTTTTCAGCTCATTTCCTTGTGTTTGTTTGTTTTCTCCTATTGTGATGTGTTAGTTTTCGTTTTGTTTTTACAATTCAGTATAGTATAGTATAGTATAGTATAGTATAGTATAGTATAATTTCTTAGAAGCCTTTTTGTTTTCTCATGAAGGACAGAACAGGTTTGGGAAGTCCAGATGGGAGGGGAGAGGAGAAATAATTTAGAGGAGTAGAGGGAGGAGAGAACATAACAATATATATTATG
Organism: Arvicanthis niloticus; assembly: GCF_011762505.2. Lineage (NCBI taxonomy): Eukaryota > Metazoa > Chordata > Mammalia > Rodentia > Muridae > Arvicanthis > Arvicanthis niloticus. The sequence continues at coordinate 60,443,772 of NC_047664.1, read as the reverse complement.
AGAGAAGAAAATTTCTATTTTTGAAAAACTTAACTAATAAAAAAATGTAGCTCAGTGGGAGGAATGCTTGTCATTTGGGGTATGTTTATACAAATATTGGGACTGTATTAAGTTTTCCCCTAAATCAGTTTCCTGTGTTGTAAATTGACCTCCTACAGTATATAGCATTGACTTCATGCTCTCAGATCCAAAACAAAGATGCAAGTAAACAACAACAACAACAATAATAAAAAGAATCTCTGTATTCATCAGCCAAAATAAACCATTTCAAGTTCATTTTCTCAGGTTTTACTTGTTGCTATTTCTTTATTTTTTGTTTTGTTTGTTTTGTTTTTGAAAGTAAATGAAAAGCTGAAAACAGAGACTTGTTTCTGAGGATAAACATAGCAATTGCCAAACTCTGCTGTGGTCTCAGAAAACTAAATACTGGTACAAATTGGGTCACTTTAAAAGTCAGGGTCATGAGGTTTCAAATGGAAATGGGGACTTTATTTGGAACTGGACTAGGAGCCATTACTGTTAAATCCTGGAAAATGATTTGTTTATGTATAGTGTTTGGAGACATGAAACACTCACTTTAAAAGAGATGGGATAATTAATCAGATGGAGAAAAATGTTATTCCAGCATGCATTCAGGGGATCACATGGTGCTTCTGGCTATATTAAGTCAGATTTGCACTGATGATAATAATGCAGAGGAGACAAAAAGGATCAAATTAGTTGAAAATGTTGTGGTTTGGCCAGAAAAGAAGCATGTGAAGCTACGACATATTTGCTTATGAGATTCTATCAAAATGAGAAAGCCAAGAAACTTGTGGGGAGGATAGAATGATGCCTGGAGGGTACCTAATGAATCAGCTGAACACCAGGATTTCCATTTCCAACTTTCATTAGAAAAGAATCTGCCCTCACGATACACACATAGACCACATCAAAAATTGGCTCTCAGCAATTATGTCTTTCTGTTTGTCTGTCAATGCATTCACGAGGCATTGTGCCAATAGATTAAGTAGTACCTGTATGTATAGCTGTACCATATGGGAGTTTGTGAAATTTGTCATTTGACTCAGATTCTAAAGATATGATTCATGAGGCCTTAAGACTTCCAACAAAAGTGCAAAGGAAGTCCCAGGGGTTTGAGCAGGGTGTGATGTGTCGAAGACCCTGAAAGTAGCATCCAAGAGAGGGATGCATGAACATGTGAGAGTGAGAATAAACCTGGATACTTATGTTGTCAACTTGAATCCTTTTGAAATGGGAACATCCAGAGAGCAATTGCCTGGATAGGATTGGCCTGTGGGAGTGTATGTGTAGAATTTTGTGATTTCTATCTGTAGTTGATGCCATCCATGAGAAGGTAGGCTCATGCTGTACAAGACAGGTTGTTGAACTCCTAAGAGTACAGGAGGAGGACACTAAGCAGCTTTTCACATTCTCTGCTTCAATTCCAATCTTCAAAATTTTGCCTTGAGTTTCTATTTGACCTTCTCTGAGTTATGAACTGTATCTAGTACTCAAAAAAACAAAAATAAAAACAAACAAACAAAAAAGAAAACCAATCACCACCAACAACAACAGCAAAACAAAAACTGAAAAAGAATAAAAACAAAAATTCAAACACATAAACAAAGAAAAACAACAACAACAACAAACCCACCATCCTTCCTTTGCTTTTTCTCATGGTATTTTATCACAGGTACAGGAAAGAGAATGATACAAGTGAGGAGTGTAGGAGTTAAAGATGTCAGTCATGTGGTAAAACCTAGAAAAACACTAGATGTTTAATGATAAAAGCACAAGGTAATGGTTATGCCTGCCCATAGTAGCTGTAGAGGGCACAGAGGCAGAGCATCCCAAAGATGCTGAGGCACACATCATTCTACCATGGATCTCAGATGCCAGACTTGGAGCTATTAGGTTACTATGTTTCTTGATGATTTTGTTTGTGTTTTGGTCCTTAACATTGGATATCTATTCTTTCTGAAATAAGCTAAGAGAGAGAGCCACAATTTTTCCAAACCCTTTTATTTTCTTATCACTGATCACAGCAAGGTTCAAAGATTATATGTTGATTGAAGTTCCAATATTTTCTTTTCTCTAGGATGCATCCCACACGAGTTATACAACAAGCAACTGATTATATCTTTCTCATCTTCACATTTCATGAGGAAATGAAGAAATGAAATAATTTAAGAGGAAAAGATAGATGAGCCCATTTACTGCAGTTATAATATGGCTTCATGGGTTTTGTTTTGTTTTATTTTTTTAATCAGATCATCTTATGGCTTTGTTAATGAAGAGAAACCCCATTGAAGGCAAGAGTTGCATTTCTAGCAGACAAATTTTCCTATGCAATTGGAGATGAGTGAGAAGTGAGTCGGTATCATTAAGATCTCACGTTGTAAAATATGCTTTCTAATTTGATTCTTGATCTACAAATTATGCCTTCTCACCCAGTTATAAATGAGCTTTCATATCTATTACAATTAAATCCAGACTATCAGATAAATAAATTTGGCATTCAAAGAATCATCCTAATTTTCCTCAATGGATGGATTCACAATTGTTGGGTGAAATAAATAAATTCTATCTGATGCTAGTCCTTTTAAATCTGCCTGGAAGAATGACTAGCTGTGTGTAGATTCCGTAGCTATGATATGGGGGAGTTCACAGAGATCATACACTTCTTTCTAAGAAGTGTGATGAAAGCAATCAATGCAGATGCTATTTCCAAATTAGCTTCTGGTAATTTGGCTCCCATCCTCTCTCTTGAATCTCTCTTTATATTTGTATCACAGGCTTAAATTAAGCCTGCCTATATTCTTTGTTTACATATCATGCTGCACTTCTTGAAGTGTCAAGATATAAATTGGAGTCTTCATCTTTACTGAGCTCCAAGGTGATGTGACTGACTTGGGCTTGATTACAATAGAGTGATGATTATTTTTCAACCTGTGACAATATCATTATAATCATATGACTTTCATTTATAGTCAAGCAGGAGTGTTTCCCTGATTATTTGGAGCCTTTAAAGCAGGGGATAAAAAAAATACTGGCTGTGGAACACATATAAATTCTAAGCAGAGACAATTTTAAATCATCAATTACATTATTTCTTTTTTATCCACTAAAAAGTGGAGGGAATCAGTGAATTATATCTGGACTATTCTTAGCAATTTAAACAAAGAAGTCAACAAGTAGTAGACTAAACTTTGTTTTATACATCCCAGTAATTGACACAGCATGCAGCATAGTGCAAGTGCAAACAGGACAGACAGCACAGGAGATGCTGAGCTTGTCTTGTGACAGGAGCCCTGCAATTCTCACCTCATTCCCCATCTTTTTTCAAATAGCATCCAGAACTTTCAAAAGTTTTTCAGTATGACAGCATTCTCATTATTCATTTTCTGATGCTTTCACAAATTAATGACATTAAGCCATCCCATGCAACTAAAGAATTTACATTTTATTTTCTTCAATTGTTCTCCCAGACTATTTTACCTAATGAGGATGTCAGCCTGTATCACAGAATAGGTGTAGAATTCATATCCATATTTTGGGGAGTGTATTTCTAGATACTTATCAAAAATCCACTATTCCTAAATAAAACCACATTAAAGTCTTTACAATTTCAGATTGAGGTGGCAGAAATAGTTACATTGGAGAATTCATTTAGAAAATAGACCAGTTTACACACTGTTGTATCTAAATTATCTTCTGGTAGTTAATATTGAGGGTCTTTGTTGCCATCGAATGAGCACTGTAGCAGTGATTAAATCATAAAGGCTTAATTAATTGGTTAACCCATTAATAGATACAAAATCAAGTAGCATTACCTGAGTTTGCTAAAATGTTAGGAGGTTAAATGTATTTGAGGGAAAAAGGTCACTTTCTGCATGCCTAAGAAAATTATACGCTGTCCTCAGAGCCTTTCCACAACTCTCTCTCTCTTGAAGAAAAAGAAGAGAAGAAGAATCAACTTGAAGAAGCTGATTGACTTTTCTTTATCATCATGTGTTAGAGTAAATATGAGCTTTACCCTCTAAAACCAAGACAATATTAATGAGGAAGCTAATCAATGCAGTTATCAGAGTACCCACACATATTTTCTATATGTATGATAACATTTATATTTTAATGATAGTTATTGATTTTTATGAGTATTTTGTGTTTTCCCATTTAAATAAATAATGTAACAGTGCTTGTAAGTATATTTTGTATATGGGTTATTCCTTTTGTGCTAGTTTGATGTGGAAATCTCTGAATTTATTTATCATACCATTTTTGTGATTTGAAGACAGTATGCAATATCACAAGAGATTTATATCATATTTTTGTTTGTATGTATGTTCTGTGTTTGTCATATAATTTCTTTTAGGTAGATTATGAGATGAAATAATTAAATGTTTTATAATTTAAACATTTTTTCCTATCTAATTGAGTTTATTTAAAGAACTGACTCAATATGGGATATTTTTATTTTTTTAAGCGATTATTAAAATATAACACATTGATTACATACAATTTTGAAAACACAAAACCAAAAACAAACAAATTAAAACCTCACCTGGCTCATGCTGCTAAACTCATCATTGCATTGTTATTGTGTGACTTTTACGCTGTAGTTGCAAATAGTCATGGTTTTTTTTCTCAATAAATCGAACTATCTATGATACTTCAGTAGAAACGTTTTCTCTGGAAATTTTCTAGAAAAATAAAATCTCCTACAACTAAAGCTAACTGAACAGTTCCAGAATATGATAATTTATCTACCTGGGGCAAAGGTAATAATCTAATGGCCTTCGGGATCAGCAGCATTTGTCTCTCATGGAGTCCATCTCTGTGGAAAAGAGCTATTGCAGTATGCTACAACTGTACTGCAGGCTCTGCAAAAGAATTCATATATATGCAGGTGTTAAAACTCTAAATAAATAATCTAGCTAATGACTTTACTTCTTGGCTTCTTTTGAATATTTTTCACCACCACTTCCATTATAAAAATGGACTATAAAATGGTTTATATATGTGGTCAAAATTTATAACAACCCCAAAAGCTGTAATCTAATGTTCCATGTAATTTTGTAGGGAAAATTCTTAGAAATACTGATACAGTTCTATCTAGTTCTTTCTCATTTGACTAAGTCTAAATGGTTATAATGCACTTTCAAATAAATTGCCAAAATAAAATATTTTATTTTTCTCTCTCTCCCTTTAAATTTATTTTTATATACAGTTGTTTTTTTAGTGGACTATTTTTAAAATTAGGAATACTAATTAACACTTCTATTTTTCAAATCCCATTCTAATCATCATGATTATATATCTACCATTACTCTGTGGACCTTTATCTTTTTTGTGACCTTTCTCTTAATTAATCATTTTAGTTATAACTTTTAGTGGAAAAATAGCACTGAACATCACAAGTGAGCTATAATGTTCACTCATCATCACTTGAAACTATGTTGGACAAATTTTTATGTTTATTAACTATTAACCAATTTCTTTCTATATCTTCCCTTGGGACGTTCAAGAAGGAGACAAAGTTATTTATGCATGATTCATGCATATGAAATTCAACCCAGGAATAAGATGTCCATTTAGCAAATAAATACAACAGGAAGCAACAAAGTTAGAATTTGCAAAGGAAATACATATATTTCTAGCTATGCATGTTTTAGCATTCCTATCATTTCCTTATTTCCTGCAGCTTATAAAATTCATATTATCTTGCTTAATCAACTTCATGCAGTTTATAAACAAATATTGGAGAAGGGAATAAAGATTAAGAGAAAATAAACAAATGCAAGTTTAGTTACTCTTCCAGCTCCTTCCTGGAGCTCAAGAAGTTGATGTTCTGAATTTCCTTCAAAATAAAACAGATTGCAGTGCAAGTCACTTGGTGCTGGGCTAGCTGCTAACATTAGTTCAGTATACTAAAAAACTAGGTTTGCTTTACAAAGAAGAAACAAAGAACACAACAAACAACTATGCAAGTATAAAATCAGTCTTAAAAATGCAGGAAGTGGAGGGTGAGGGACCACTAAAGAAAATACAGTAAAACTCCATAAAATGTTTCTGTATGAAATTAGCTGGTTCAAGAAAAAACAAACAAACCAACAAAAGCACAAAACAATTTTAGGCCCTCAAAATTATGTGATGGACTTTGACATTTTGTTTAAGTTATATATATATGTGTGTGTGTGTGTGTGTATGTGTGTGTGTGTATGTTTGTGTGTGTGTGTATACATATACATATATACATATATACACACACACATATATATGTGTATACACACACACACACATATATATGTGTATACACACACACAGACACACACACACAAACATACACACACACACACACACATATATATATATTTTGTTGTCATGAATGTGAGACAAATTACCACTGCCCTGGTATGTTGAACAATGTTCAGAAAAAAAAAAAAAACTTTCGCAGTAGTGTCACTTTTAATCACAGAACTTGGGAGGCAAAAGCAGGTGGATCTCTGTGAGTCTGAGGCTAGCCTGGGCTACAGAGTGAGTTCCAGATCAGCCAAGGATACACAGAAAAACCCAGTCTCTGAAAAACTAAACAAAACAAAACGAAAAGAAATTGTTGTCATTTACATACTTAGTATTCCACCACTCAAATTCCTGTCCTATCCATGGACTATTTAGAGAAATACGAAGTTTCTTCTCCTCAGTGTAGGATATCATATAAAAGTATTGTGATAGCTATGTAAGTCCTTAAATGGATGGATATATCAATATGGGTAGAAATGTGTGTTTACATTTTTATTGTAATTTTTAAAATGTTTAATGATCATAAAAATCTACCTCCTTGTATGACCCAAATAATATCTACAGATTCTAGATACTTTAATAAATCCCACAAAAACACTTCACAAACTGTAATACACTATTAACACAATGGCCTGTAAGCACACCTTCGTGCTGATATTCAAGGTGGCAGTGGTAAATCTACCTTTAGTCTTAGAACCAACACCATGAAGTGTTTCTTTTTTCTCTTTAGATTTCTATGTGTGTATGTGTGTACGTGTGCATGTGCGTGTGTGTGTGTGTGTGTGTGTGTGTGTGTGTGTCCTTATGTCTACAGATATCTAAGAAGGCCAGACATTCCTGTAGCTAAATTACATTCTGGGAGTCTAACTTTGGGCTTCTGCAAAGGCCCTAAGGGGGTCTTAACTACCAAGCCATCCACTCAGGCCCACCAGATCGCTATGTTAGCCTACACTGTGTTCATATATCTTTCTAAAGCACTTCACTATATATCTGAGAGTTGTTGTTTTGTTTTAAAATATTATTATCATGAGGCTACGACTTCATGGTAAAATTATACACAATGGCCTGTGAGCACATCTTCATGCTGACGTTCAAGACGGCAGTGGTAAATCTACCTTTAGTCTTAGAAGCAACCCAAACTTTTCAAATACTAAGTTGAGTATTGAAAAGTACATGGTGGTTTGTTTTCTACAAGCTGTACTAATATTTAGTTCTCCTCTTAGAGCCACAGAAAGTCAGATGGATTGGCAAGCCATTGCTTCCCTCATTACATCCTGAAGTACATTTCCTCATTAGACTTCATTCAATTTCCTTATTTAGAGGAGGAAGATTGCCAATCAAAGTCAAATCACCAGGATATCGGGGTATGAATCTTTCTAAGTTAACTCTTTGTACTGTAGTAAGGTGGTATATACTTCCCATACTGTACCCAGAAAATAGTTCCTCAAGCCTCAGGGCTGGAAGAACGGTAATTACTTGGGATTAGAGAAGCCAGTTGTTTGAACTGTATTGAGTTCACGATAAAATAGTATTTTTATAGTTAAAAACATGAACTTCAAACAAATGCGAATAGAAACATTAGAACATTAGAGGATGATAAATGATGTAAAGATATATAATAGGTGGTGAATAATAAAAAAAGCAAAGGTAAAGATTTTATTTCTATTTTCAAATTATTTTTCCCATACCTCACATGATATATATTTTAAGTTTTCAAAGATTTTTTTTGAGACAAGGTTTCTCTCTGTAGCCCTGGCTGTCCTGGAACTCACTCTGTACACCAGGCTGGCCTCTAACTCAGAAATCTGCTTGCCTCTGCCTCCCAAGTGCTGGGATTAAAGGCGTGCACCACCACTGCCTGGCTTTAATGATATTCTAATTGTCTTTGACTTGAACTAAATACAATAATTTTTGTCATCTAGGAATATATATCTATGGAATAACATAATATATTAAGTCCTAAGTTTGATTTCCCCAGAGTACAAAACAACAAAATAAATGTTAATATTCCTATATAAGATGTATTATGACTTGGAGTTGATTTGATTTGAGTGTGAAATTTTTGTAAGTACCAATGGAGGGAAAATCCTTGTTAAAGTATCTTTTAAAAATATTTTTTTGTGTGTGTAAAGTATGAGACTTTAAGACTAGCTGTGTCACTGGCCCAGGAATATCAAGATTGAAAAATACAAATTCCATTCTACTATCAAGGAATGTAATGTGCTATTACATGTGATAGGAGAACAAAGATCCTTTTGACCTCAGATCTCTAGGATAGGCAGGAATGTTAAGCACATATGACTGTCCTCTTAAAGGAATGAACCTAAAACCTCTTCTACTGAGACAGCTTGAAGTGATTAATTGCCTGGTGATTTGTGTTGCTTGTTGGGGCAGGTCATATCAAGCTCCTATAAACCCAGAGGTAGCTAGTAATCTAAACGACTTTTACAGAGAAGTGCTTCCTGGCTCTCACAACCAGTACTGGAAGTGACTAAAAGCCCAAATGACTTCTACTCTTTCTGAATGATAGAGAGCAGGGTAGAGTCTTCTTTAGATCCTTAAACTAGTACAGATAGCTTATCTCTAGAACCCATCTTTTTGGAATAAATGACATGTACCCTGAGTTGAGTTTTGGTGTAATTATACTTTCTTGTGTACCAGGGATTGTCACTGCTGGATACTTCCTTCCAATTTACACTATTTTCAAATGTGGTGGGAATAAACATCTGGCATCAGACTCTCTAAAAGGCTTGGTCCTGGTTGACAAAGTCAATCAGAACTGAGTTTTCATTCTCTCCTTTTGTTTCCTTACCTGACCCTTGCAGAGACCTCCAACACATGCTTCACTCTAAATCCTCAATTACCATCCGATCATTTGCCTTGGTTTACCTTAACCTAGCAGAAAGCAATGCATATTAAATCAAAATGATACGGGCACTCAGTCACTATTTTTTTCCTTCCAAAACAGAATTCCCTTTTAACTGAGAAACACACTTACAAGTGTGAAACCATTTGATCATGTTATATTTTAATTTGTAAAGACAAAAATGACAAGCAATTTATTTACATAAAACTGTACAAAAGCAAATTAAATTATGTAAAGTATTTCATAAATAGTTGGACGAGTGTTTAATACATTTCGCCATGTTTAGCAAAGTCGCGTGCATAGTGACATAATCAATGATGATTAATTGTTCTCTGCTTCACTATCAACATCCAAGTAGCAGAACAATAGTCAATGATTAACATTACAAACAGATCGTACCACACGGAATGCAAGTGCTTCAAAATGTAGGAAAAGTTGTCTGAAAGTAAACCCTAGGTAGCTGAACGAATGATGCCGCATCCAGATGTCACATATACAACGCCTGGGTCACTAGCTTTCTCATATCCCTGATGAACTTTGCTCCTTTAGTTTATTATTTTAAGGAGGCAACTATTTATTTACTACTGATCTAACCTATCATTTGAAATGTCATAGGTCTTAAGATTTTACACAACTGTTTTAAGATGGCTGTTTGATTCCTGGCAGTTTCTTTCTGGCCTGTGTATTTCACTTTGTATTTTCCTCTAACTTGGCCTCCCAGGGTAGCCTTTCAGGCAAACATCCTTTGTATCACCTTAGTTTTCTCTCTCATAAAAATAATGCCTCCTTCATTTTCTGAAACTCAGGCAACAGGCCAGTTTAAAAAAAAAAAAAAGAACGAAAATCAGACAACAATGCTCTCTCGAGATTCAAACAGAGTAGTCAATTTTAGACAGATGCTACAGACATATAAATACACACACATTTGTATAATTACTCAATTTGTAAATGTGACCTAATGTATTATCATGCAGAAGTCCACTTGAGAGTCTGTGTACAGAAAATGAAGAAAGTTTATATACTGTACAACCAAAAATGAAAACCCAGCTAAAAAGAGAGAAAACAAAAATCAAAACTTCTAAATCAATATTCTACTTTGCAAAAAGGATTGATTTCACCCCTGATAGTATTTCCCTGTGTGATTCTATAACCAATGATTTCACTGTCCAGTGAGATTTAAGCAGCCCCATATTAATGCCTGAATCTTATCTTATGAATGAACAATATTTAAGACTGACTGGTCCATTATCTGAGTTTGTCAGAAGGCAAAGGTTTAATATATTATTTATTCTCAGAAAATAAACATGGGTAAATATACAGGATCAAAAAAGTTGGGAATAGCCCATTTCCCCTCATTATCCAAACCCAACAACCGCTCATTTTTTTGTTTCTTTGTTGTTTGCTTGTTTGTTTACCATAACAAGAGGTATAAAAGGCACAGTTGCTTATTTTGCATTCACTCATTTATTTATTTTTTTTGTTTTTATTTTTTTTCAAAAGCACTCTATATATGGAGTGGCACCAGATTTAACCTAGTCAAAATAAAAGTCATACAAACACAAAATATATTTCTGTGTCATGCCAGCTCATTATATAATAAACATGTTATGATAACTAATTCTACTAGAATTATTTCGAATACTTACAGTACACTGAATTTTATTCTTTCACATCCATTTTAGTTCTAAAGAGAGGTTCACACGTTAAAGAACAATGACATGACTACCCGGCATGTGGTGCAAACATCATCGTGGAATGTGGATTGAATAAATCTGTAGGTCCAGTGTGACCTGTATTAGCTTTATAAACAACCAAAGGATTTTAAGAGTGAAATGAGCTATCTAGTGGCTTCAAGTGTCCCATGAAAGAAAGAAAATATGCATATAAAAAAGTGTTGAACATCAGTGTTATGCAATTATTTCCTCTGTAACGTGCAAGAAAAATATGTATACATTTTCATAAGTATCTTTAGAAGTATTTCGTCTTAATAGGTACTTACAGATTATACAAGGCAGAACTGCTTGAATGCAGTTTCCTAACAAAGTTCTAGAATTTCATCTTTCCATAGTGTAAATAATAACCAAACATGAGCATGTTCAATTATTGGTATTTTAGTTCAATGTTTTTTATATCAATTACATCTGTTTTTCATTCTACCTATTATACATAAACTAACATCAAAATGAAAATTTCACTTTAAGAAAGAGCATAAGGAAATGATCCCAAAAGACCCACCAGAGAAATGTTCCTCAAAGATAAGTATTTTGATGACCTACAGTGAATTATCAACCTATAGTCTTGATTTCTTCACCTTATAGTCTAAGAAAATCTGAAAAGCAGGAAACTGTCCAGAGCTACAGTGTCTCTACAGCTTTGTAGCCATCAAGGCTACAGTTTAACCAAGTAACTAGCATTTGGTGATGAGAACTCTTGCTCTCTTTACCTGTCATCCCCTATATTGTCCATGGATTGTCACATTCATCTGAATGTCCCAGCTCAAATTTCAGTTTTCTTAAATCATCTTGCATAGAGCAAAGCATTCAAAATCTGCATATTCTGTATCTCTTGAAAAAAAACTATACATTTTCCAACTTTGAGATGCATATATTATGTTAAATAAAATATTGTCCAGAATTCATTCTTTCATGTTCAGAGATTGTTTAAGACGCACATTGAATAAGATTCAAATTACATTAATGACAAGTCAATTCAAGTGTTATGTTGTTTAAATGTTTGAGTCTCAAAATGTTTCTGTACTGCACAGGATTTGAAATCAATGCACTTGTGTTTTGACCAAGTGAAAAATGCAATTATAATTAGAAATGATAATAAGATCACCAAGAACAGCTGGGATCCCAAAGTGACAATAGGAGACTTCATGAAATCATATTCCAGTGTGTCTTTTTGTATCTCACTATGCATCAATATGACATTAAAATGTAGATTCTTCCCTGACTATAACACATGAGAGTAGACCTGGGCTTGGACCAGTTGCTTATTATAAGACAACACATGTGTCTTATTAGTTCTTTCATTTTCTGAGTATTTAACTAAAGTTCATTTTAAAAAGAAGACTTTTTCTGGAAGAAGAGTTAATATAAAACCAACTAGCATCTGAGTGTTTCTGTGTGTGCACAGGTTTGGTTCCTTCTGTTGTTTACTGGATCTCTACGCCAAGACCAAATCAGTTTTATTATTTCCCTGATCTGCCATGTGATCTTTGGCCTCATAATGACATAAGACTTAAAGTTCCTTCATGAGTAATTCTATCCCAAAACATACTTTTACAAATTATAATTCATCTAATTGTTTTTGTCAAAACTGGGTGAGTATATTCTGTGAATGTATGGAACAGAAGTTAATGCCTTTGACCTGAAAGTAACAATATATGGCAGCTTGGAACTGCATTCTTCTACTGAGTTTCAATTTGAACTGTTTATTATTAAAGCTGCTGTCATCCTAAATTACTTTTTCAAAGAGTCCTTTATATAAGGACTGTACCATTAAAAAGATTTTATTAATTCCAATGGGCTGACTTTAGCAATAATAAACCATTGATAGTCTGTAGTATATTTTTAACCCATCCTTCTTTTATTAACAAGCCAGATGACACTCAAACAAATCAAAGTGACCAAAAATCATGCTTCAGATTAGGGATAATGAGAGTGTATTATGTTCTGCTAATCAGACTTGTTACCATGAAAAGAACTTGCAACCATCTTTTATTGTTGTTGTTGTTGTTTTGTTGTTATTTGGGTTTGAGGAGGGGTAAGGAAAAGAGGGTGGGTTGTTGGGGATCCGTGAAGGTGTAGACATGCAAGTGACAAGAATGGATTCTACTTTGTACACTGTCATCAGGCAAACAGTAACACTAAAGGCCTGATTTGGAGGCAGAAGTGGCAGGCAAAGCTTTGTCTCTTTGGTAGCCCCCTCTTTGTGATTAAATGGTTTTACTTAGTAATGTTTTTGCCCCTAACTCTCCTCGTACATGAAAAGAACTTTGATGTTGTTCCTTGGCAACCTACAGATAAACTTCTCTTCTAGTGAGAGTGCTGACAGGAGATGGCTTATATTCCCCTGTTTTTGTTAAAGGGATATCCTCAGGGTTGGCTTCCTCATTTTTGCTGAAACTAGCTGCACTGAAGGTCTCATAGGATGAGGTCAACTTTTTGTTCAGGAGGTTTCTGTTGCGGTCACCCATGATGGCAGCCTCGCCATTGGCCAGCTTTTCTTGGCTTCCTCGTTCATCAACAGGCATGAAAGTGGAGAGTTTGGGCTGGCTCTTCTTCCTCTCTGGGGAAGTGCGCACTGGCATCCAGCAGGAGTCTGAATGGCCATACTCATCACATTCACGGGTGCACTTGCCAGTCAGCGCTACATCCGGAAGAGGCCTTGAATCTGAAATTCAAGAAGCAGCCATTAGTGTCGAACGTACACCAACAGGCTTTCCTGATACATACGAGCCTGATACAAATCACTCCACAGAATAGTACTTATTTCATGTATAGTAAAGATAAGGTTTTGCAGAAATAGAAACTACAGAAGATAGAACAGGAGAAATGGTAATTTAAGTATGTAAAATAGCCAGATATATATTCATTTGGTGTATTTTACAGAGCCATGAAGATACTTTCAAGTGTTAAGTGCATATGTATATTTCAATGGATATAAATTTTCCACCTATACAAGAAAAATTATTAATTCTGAAAGGATAATTTTCCGTATCTATATGTTATCTCATAAATAGTGTGCTGTTGCCAATTGGATTACATTCACTTATGCATTATTCATATATATGCGAATAGGCAGAACCTTATATTTAAAATACATTTTAAGATCCAAGTGTGACTGAGAAGTAGATTCTCAACTGACAGTACATTGGTATAAAGTACGAAAGCAACGTACAAGCAAGTTAAAGATCTAAGCACATTAACAATAGCACGTAGAGTTCCACCCTGCCCACCCTCCACCCTCTATCACTGTGACAGATGACCTAATGTGTGTGGTAAGACAGTGCCTGTGTGTTACATGGAAGTATATTCACAAATGTGCTTGCTGAATGGGAATATGAAACATAATGTATTGAGTAAGTCTGCTTAAGTCATAAATGACTGATGGAATTATGTAAGTTTCTAATTAATGTTGTTTATCAAAGGAATGGAAAAATTTATTCCATTTCCAACAAGCTAAGTCACTTCTGCAGAGTTCTTAGAGATTGAGATTAAATATTACAGTCAAGAATTACTGCTATGCATGAATAAAATCATGATATGTAATTATAAACTTTTCTTAGAATTAAAAATTTATTTACTGCTCTTACTATTTTTTTAGAGAAAGAGACAGAGACTTGTTCTACTACCACAACAGATTCTAAGCCAATCACCTGTAGGGCTTTATTTAATGTATTTCAGAGTTTAGTATACTACTCGTAAAAACACAATAAGTTATCACCTCAATAAATATCATATGAGTATGAAATTACTACAACTTGGGACTTAAAAGTAATCCAATTCTGATGTCTACACTACATGTATACTCATAAAAAATAAGTTGCATATGTATAATGCAAAGTAGTTTAGCTTCAAAATGAGAGAGCTATTTACATGAGTTCCAGTATCGTTTAAGTTTCACATTGCCAAATGTCATAAATAAACACTCCTCAATCATTTGTTTACCTTTATTCCTTTATGGATGGATTACTGGATTATGTAATTATTCATTATAGCTTTTCATGCTACTATTTGACTTCTGGATGAACAAATCCTTTAACTTCAATAGTTAAATATAGTGAACATGATTGAGGGTGTCTAGATAGATATTCCAGCATTTAAGAGCACTGATTACTCTTTTAGATGACTAGGCATCTGTTTGTAGCATCTACACAACAGCTCACAAACAGCTCTAATTCCCCTTCTAGGGCATCTGGTGTCCTCTTCTAGCTTCCATGAATGTCAGGCACACAAGTTAACACAAAGATATATGGAGGCACCACCTCCCCTACACACACACACACACACACACACACACACATTTTTTCATTATTTTTCAACGTTTAATAACTTTTTGCATTATTCCTTAAAAATTCTCTAGTATCTTCTTTTTAATACTATTCTTGTAATCCATTTGATTTAAACAAGGAAATGTTAAATCTGTGATAATATATCATAACTTGACTGACACATAATTTGAAAGAAAATAACTTGAAAATGTGGGGCATCTGATTAGTTCTATTTTTCACATTTTTAAAAAATTTATTAGTCATTTTATTTGTTTACATTTCAACTGTTATTCCCCTTCCTTGTCTCCCCTCCACAAAAGTGCTAGCAGAGCCTCTCAGAAGACAGCCATACCAAGCTCCTGACTGTGAGCACATCTTGGCACCAGCAATAGTTTAGGGGTTTGGTGTCTCAGAATGGAATGGATCCTCAGGTGAGACAATCTCTGGATGGCCTTTTCTTCAGCCACTGCTCCATTTTTGTCCCTGCATTTCCTTTAGACAGGGTTAAAAATTTTGAGATGGGTGGGTGACCCCATTCTTCTGTTGGGGACCCTGTCTCTTTACTAGAGGTGGTCTCGTCAAGTTCTATCTCCCCGCTGTTTGGTATATTGGCTAATGTCATCCCTATTGCACCCTGAGAGTCTCTCACATTGCTGGTATCTGGGACTTTTTCTTCTTATCATTTCTCTAAAAAGTTTTTAAGAACTTTACATAGTTCATATAGAGTTTATTCATTTAAATTTGGCTCACTTTCTAATCAATGACACCAGAATTATTCAGTCTGCCCTTACTTCACAGTCTACAGTATTTCCTACTAAAAATATTTTCCTCTTAAAGCTTTTAATGAAAGGCTTTTAATTGTGTTCTTTCTTTCTTTCTTTCTTTCTTTCTTTCTTTCGTTCTCTCTTTCTTTTTTTTGCCATGGTCTATTTACAAGCTGCCACATCTCTATCCCAAAAGCATGATGACTTTTAATAAGGACCTCCTGTCATTTATAAAGTCAAGCACATGATTGGGGACCAGAGTGGAAGTTGACAAGTCTAATTGGTTGAGACATATTGCAGTGTTTGTCATCAAATTTAGAAAATAATCAAGAACGACTATCAGAAAGTCATCAGGAGCAATCAGAACTTCCCATCCTGATGACTGAAATAAATCTTCAAAAGCAATGCCAATGATTAACACATGCAATTTTTTATTATGATGCAATTTATTAAAAGAGCAGATGAGTGGGGTAACAGTTCTCTGTGAATATATGTCTTTATTTCAATTATGCAGGCATATATTATTATTATTAATGTAATTTTTATAGGAACATTGAAGATCATTGAACATAATTCCCTCTTCCATAAAAAAAATAAACTTTTTAAAATATCCTCTGTAGGATTATGTTGGGATTAATCATTTTATAACCACCACCCCTTTCTAGTCTTTAAAGAATGTGGTATTTATTTAATTATTTATTAATTAAATAACTATTAATTAATTTTTATTAATAAATAATTTATGAAAGTTATTATATTTTAGTGCACTATTATACCCAATATTTTGAAGAGAGTAAAGAAGGAAAATATCTACTACAAATCTTGTTAGCATGGAATATATTAATAGGAACATAAATTTTTCTATTTAGAAATATATTCTCTAAAGTGATTTTAACCAAAATTTTATAGGTCTTTTAAAATTTTATAGTCTCCCATGCTTTTTAACTATATTTATTCATTATCGTGAATGTGTGTCCTTTTATGTATATAAATTTTTTGCATAAACTATGGACTGTATGTTCATATCAGAAGATAACACAGGAGCTTGAACCTTTCATGATGTGAATCTCAGGACTTCATCTTTGGTAGCAAGAGCCTTTATCTGGTAAGCTGTCCCAAGCCGCAACTCTTATGAAATATTAAGAAGAGCCAATGTGGAAATGGTACTCAGTAGATTCTTTTTTGTTTAACATTACTTGTGTAACTCTCCATTTTAAAGAAATTATTCAATTTAAGAGAAAGATTACAATGGTTTGGAGAGCTAAATCTTTTCTTTAGACTTAAGAGTAACTTCTTGCTCTAAAGCAGAGAAACAGGACATTATAATACAAAGAATCCTAGAATGATGACCTAGAATATATGAGTACCTTCCTACAGTTTATTAATTTCCTTCTTGCTTCGCCTGAACACCAAGGAGGACAAATGAAATGAGGGGTCAAGTTTGTTGGTGAGCTAAGGCTAAAGGCTGAGTGATGCTCATTTTAGGGCTTCTCCATTACGTCACTTTGTTCCTTTCTACAATATTAAGTGAAGTTACTTAGAGGTCAATTACTGTTACCCAAGCACCTAAGAAAAAGGGAGAGTCTGGGGGAATAAAAAATATCTAAACTGCACAGAAAACTGAAGCCACGAAATCATACATTTTTTACTACCAAGTAAAAATACTGGCTTGATCATAAAAATATGTAAATCTCCTAAACTAGGAAAAAAAATCATACCCTAATTTAAAAAGTTAAGTTCTGTCTCTAAAAGCATCTTAATTCTTTCTAGAAAAGGGAGATAATAGGCAAAAGAGCATGGTGCTGCTTTAATAAACTCTACAAGGATGACAGAAACCAATGGAGATGTTAACATGGAAGAGTGGACTCTCATGGGACCTGAACTTAGAAAAAAAAAAAAAACTAGAAGTAACTAATGCTGAGAACAGAACTCTCTTTCCCATGGAAGAGAGACATCAGAGTGTTTACAAAATACCAATTGATTAGTGCTGAAATCGTATACATAGCAGTAACATTAGACAGAATGAGCATACACACACAAAAAACCCATATATACATATATACATACATACAGATATAATATATATACATATATACATATGTTATATATAAGTATATATTTTTAATATATAAAATATTTATGTTTAATATTATTTATATATAAACCATATATACATTCATATACAAGAACATACATACATATATCATATACATATGCAAGAATTAAGAAAATAGAGAATATGATTTTGAGAGAGAATAATGGGATGCATTAGAAGAGCTGGGGAAAAGAAAAAGAGAAGATGACATGATGCAGCATTTTAATCTTTTAAGAAACTAAAATGGTTGGGCTTCTGGTACACACCTTTAATCCCAGCACTCAGGAGGCAGAGTCAGGAAGATCTCTGTGAGATCAAGGCCAGCCTGGTCTACAGAGTAAGTTTCAGGACAGCCAAGGCTACACAGAGAAACCCTATCTCATAAAATCAAACAATAACAATAATAATAAAACTAAAAAGAAAGAGACAATATGTATAATCTTTATAAACAGAAAGGAAAGCTCAGATTAACAGAGACATGTAGTGTCTCCAGAAACTTCCCCTACAGCATTTGAGGCATCATTGTTGGAGGAGAACACAGAGGACCCCTTCAGACAATTAAAGACAGCTTTTCAGTAGGAAGAGTTGGTGTATGTGGTGATGATTCTTGTCAGAATCCTGGCAATTTCATTCCAGGTTTTTGACTGAAACTGATGATATACTACTGTTCTTACCACTCACCCAAGAGAGCATACGTTGTATTGAGCTTTGAAATATTACTAGTGAAGCTTTACTTTTAAGCTATATGCATCATTTATTCATTCTATATACAAATCACTTTGCACACTTCATGAGATAAACGGATTATTTCTCCGTGCTTTGAATTTTAAACATCCATGAAAATCCTTCACTTTGATCTTTAAAATCAAGTACCTGTATATTCTTTATAATATTCTCTGAATGAGAAATGTATTTTCTTCTTTCCATAGAAAGTATGTGTTGACACATTTACCTCTTCTTTTCTATCTTGAAAATATTTTAATCTTGAGTTCCAGATGTTAAAAATGCTGCTTTTTAAAAGCATCTTTAAAGTATTGTTGAATTTTCACAAATAGAAGGCCTTATACTCAATTATTTAAAAAAGTAAAGCCTGCAAAATAGCTTTAACAGGTAATGGTTATGCCCAAGCTTGACAACCTTAGTTCATCTGCAGGATCTACATGAGGATCAACTCCTACAAGTTGTTCTTGAAGACTGATTCATTATGCACCGTGATTATTCAAAACAGAAGTACAAATAGTTAAATGAAGTTATCTTTGTAACACAGAGTGAACAGCCCCTAGGAGGCTGGCTATATTTCTAAGTTTGTCAATTTCAATGGAGATTATCACCAAATTTAAATATTATCAAATTAGAAACTAATGAATCTAAGACTCAGAGATTAAAATTATGGTCAGGACTATGAGAATAGGACAAATATCTAAAATAGATTTTTACGCTTTTGAAAACAAATTGATAAAGCAAACGGGCCATTCATTTTAAGCTCCACAGACTTCTTGGTGGATGTACATTATTAGGTCACATGAGACATAAAGACAATCTATTCCTCTAACCACTCTACACATAACCCATTAAGGTGTCTCAGGAAAGCTACTACTATAAAGTGAAATTTTTATTTTGATCTCTCGATTCTAGAATGGCGTTAGCAACTAGAATGTGGCAGAAAGATTTTCTGTGGTCCCTAGCCTGGCCATCAAAGGTCTTCCTGCATTTGTAACTGCCTTAGAGTTCTGGGGCCATCATAAGAGAAAGTCTAATTTGTCTTCTCCAAAGATGATTGCCACTGGAGAAGGAGATCTGGATGACAAAATTGTCTCAGTAGATCTATTCGTCTTTCCCACTACCAGCCAGTGATATGGACGAATGCTGCTCATGGGCAAACCAGGCAAAACCAACAGAAGATGCTAAACTAGAACCAGGAAAGGTAGCAAGTCTATGTTGTTTGAAGCAATCACTTGTTTGTTTGGCTGTGGGAGGGGTGAATTGAGTGTGTGGGTGAGTTAGCACTAGATCACATAAATAATGAGCACAGATGACCCTTGCTGCCTATGATATAAAAACTGCTCCAAATCAACAGCCTGGAATCTGGAAGCAATGCTTTTGACTTGATTCGTGTCTCCTTCATAAACAAAATCTGGCCACTTCAGATGCAACCATTTCAAAGAAAATTCTCTGAGACGATAATCACTTTCAATTAAGAAGTTCAAACACTGGGCTCTCTTACAAAACGTTGGAAACTCAGCTGCTTTAATTACAGAATTCACTGTGTTACACCTTGGAGTGTTTTCATTCAGTGCTGCCATGTCTATACAATATTAAAATGTCTAAAAAGATTTGAAAGCATCAGCAGCTTTTCTTCATACCTTAGGCTAAACTCTGGTAAATGGCAATTGAATGTATTGCAAGAAGCATCTACTGCCCTGAGGTCTAGACCACTGTCATTCTGAATGTGGCATCACTTCACACAGCTGTGACTATGCACACTCCTCTCAGGCATTCTTGCTGAAATAACACAAATGGGAATCTGCTGGTTGGCCCATGAAAGTGGCATGGCAGCAGAAAACTTTATGCTGACAGCTC
Organism: Arvicanthis niloticus; assembly: GCF_011762505.2. Lineage (NCBI taxonomy): Eukaryota > Metazoa > Chordata > Mammalia > Rodentia > Muridae > Arvicanthis > Arvicanthis niloticus. The sequence goes on along the minus strand of NC_047664.1, from coordinate 60,423,163 downwards.
AGGCAGTTAATGAACATCAGATATGGCTTCCCCTTGATTCCTCTCCTCATCTGGCCCAGATCAGAGGTAATAGAGTGTTAGGTGATGAAGTAGAGAGCAAGGAAAATATAGAAGTTCTGCAGATAAGCTGAAGCTCTTGAGATTCAGGAAGGATTCAGGAAGGACTCAGGAAGCTGAAGCTCTGATACTCATTTGTTTGACCAGTTCCTGCTTCCTTATACCACTCAGAATGGACATAGTTTGGACTTTTTCTATGAATATTTTTCCACGTTAATAATAACAACTCTTGTGATTTTCCTTGCAATTTTTTTTAGATTTTTTTAATATTGGAATTTATTACTTGAGAGTTCATGGGCTTCATTAGTCTATTGTAAACTATGAGTTTTCCCTTCTCTCAGACATTCAGATCTATACTTATATAATTTTGTGTAGTGTTTTAGTGGAGCTCAGAATACATAAGAGTACCATTTTATCTCTCACATCAGAGTAGATAGGAGAAAGGAGTTATATATTTTCACACTGAACCCTCCCCCCCCATAATTAGAATTAAATGTTAAGATAATCTTAACAATTCAGAATCTAGTTTCAAAAACAAAACTGAAAATTTGACTTGGTAACTGTCTCTTAGCCATGAGACATTTAAAATCCACAAAAAGATTAAATGTATTTAGAACAAATAAAAATTTAAAAAGGAATTTATTGGGTTAATAGTTCAGGCAAATTTGTTTAAATGTTCAAATCTAGAAGCCTCAATATTTGTGAGTTTTTATGTTACTAGGGAATAAATGTTTTTGTATGTATTTATTGTATGTTTTCTTTCCAAAAATCAAAATTTATTGTTTACTCTCAACTAGGATCTTGAACTACCAGTCACTTATACCAGAGAAGTAAAATAAATTCTTGTTATAATATATTAGAAAAAATTAATAATGGCTAGATAAAATTTTTTGAAAGTTAATAGTTTTTATGTTATTATTATTATTATTATTATTATTATTATTGCTACATTATCATGGTTTTGCTAGAAATGTAATTTGGGTAGTACTAAAAGATTTCTCAGTATCAATTTATAATCACTTTATACTAATGACCTGCAGTATCTGAACTGTAAAACAACTAGGAGACTATCATCTGCCTGGCATAATCATTTTCCTCATTAGTTCTATATACCTGTGGTAGTCAATTGTTTATTCTTGGCAAGGAAATTGTAGAATATATACTCAATGAGAAATAAACCTTTTAATATAAGTTTGTAGTCCATAGAGATTCTCTTGCTGTAAGAATACCTTTAGGTTCCGTACCTAAAGTCTATAGTCATCTTATTTCTGCTTTCAAAAATACAGTGTATTATATTACTATTATATTATATTGCAAAAGTTATGCAAAAGGGAACTGATAAAGAATCATGTTATAAACATTATTTTCTCATATATTTTTCCCTTCATCATGAGAAAATATTTCATTTGGAAGTGAGAAGTTAAACAGCAGTTCCTATGATATGAAGTTTTATCAAATATGTAGACAGTGTACAAATGTGATTTTGCCAAAGATTGAATCAAGTTTATTTGACATTACGTGTTGTGTTGAGTAGAAGAGTAGTGAGCATTACATTAGAGATGTTTCATGGTGTTTTTCCCACTACAAACACTTTTAGCAGAAGTGGAAAATAAATCCTAGTAAAGGTTAAGTTATATAGAGAGTTGAATTGTCATGTAGTAAGATTAGTTTTGAACAAGGGCAAATCAAGGTATTTGTACTTAATCAATTAATTGAATTTTTAAAGTAGCAAAATCGATTCATTTTCCTTTTTAATATAGTGATCTTAAAAAACTGTAAAATTATGCTAATTGACATGACCGTTTTTCATGTATTCTCTCAATCTCTTTTTGAGGGATTGTTCATTGGACCATTTCCCAAAACACACAGAGAAGCTTCTTTGGCTAGAAATTCCCCTGTTTAAAAAAAAAAAAAAAAAAAAAGCTCTTTGTGACTGATTCCATTAGTGATAGTGATTGAAGTGGCAGGCAAAGATTTAAACCTCTGAGAAAGGTTTCCAGTAAACATCAAGTTCAGAAGTACTGTTAAGAGATTGGAGTTCTGAGATGTTTGGATAGGCCCCGAGAAAACAAATGTTCATGGGGAGAATTTTAAAACATTACAGAATGCTCCTTCGCAACTATGGTCAATAGGTTGATCAGTTGACACTACAAATGGCAATCATGATTAGGAACAAGCACGTTGAAGAGCTCAACATGCACAGAGAGGACATAAAATGGGGAAGGAGGGAATGACCTCTGCGGACCAGCTAACACAACTCAGGGAGCAGAGAGAGGTAGGGCTGGAAATCAATGAAGCAGCTCTGGATTCGTTTGCTCTGTTGATCGCTGTTTCTCATTGAAATGTTTGCTTTTATTTACTTCCTATATCTTTTGGGAGCATTAAAATAGAAATGATGCATTTTCTGGAGGCCAATGAAGAGAGAAAATGCCAGCTCTGGACACACTCTAATGGCAGCAGTCCACCCTGCTAAGCTGTGTGGGTTTACTGCAAACTCCAGTGCACATGTCTTCTGGCAGTCTTTCTACAGTAGGAAGAATTATCTTATCCAAAAGTGTTGACATGGAAATCCCTGGAACCTATGAATAGGTCAAGTAACATAATGAATGGGAAACAAGGTTTCAAAAAAAATCTTAAAATTTTTAGTAGAGAGGCTTAAAGATACCAAAGTATTTTTGGACTGTCCAAGTATTCATAACCACAGGGCAGGGGTGGGGGCATTGAGATAAAGTAGGAAGCAGAAGAAACGTTAATGTCAGAATAAAATGATATGGGAAAGAATCCACCTGCCACTGTTATCACTGAAGACGGGGGCTAGGACTACAGACCTACAATGTGGGGAAGCTCTAGGATTAACAAAGACAGAAATAATTTCCTTGAGACTCCAAAGAAAGAAAAAATGGAATTCAGTCTTCTAACATTTGTGCAAGATTTTTTGACCTATTTAGTTCTATTCTACTGTTGATTTAATTGAATTCTACTGTTTTAAGACCCAAACTTTGTGGTAAAGTTCATAGCAGCTGCAGGAACCAGGTACATATCGTTACTGTTTCTCTTCTCACAGGAAAGACAGACTGCTCATATTTTATTTACTGGAGGAAATAGAGGGGGAACTGACTTCCACTTCACAGTTCATGAATCATGTGACATTACATTTCGAGTATCTAGTTAAGAACCTTAAAACTTTCAACCTTGCTATGATATCTAATCATCTGTATTATTTTCAAAGAATCAGTCAACAAAGTCCAATTTTGTTTTGTCCAATAAGACACAAGCAACTAACTTTTCAAGGGTAAACCACAAGGCTTCTCCTTCCTAACATTTTAGTTTTATTTGTCTTTGGGATTCTTAGCGTTGTTAACTAAGCCATTCTAAAGTTAAGTAGCATGAGTCTCAAAACTAGAAAAAATAAAACTCTCATTGCCTCTAAGCTGTAGAAAGGCAGGCACTGTGGCCCAGTATTTGTGACATTTATAGAAATTATGTAACTTTGGCATTATTTAAGAACAATAATTAGGGTATGACTCTCTCTACGTTTTAACACCTCTTCCATAAGCTTCATTATAAATTCCAGACTCAGCACAGATGGCCCTACTGGGTCTTGGTTCTGACTTCCTCTAGGCTCTTAACGTCTTTCATTTGTGTTCTTCTTTGCCACTGCAATAAGCAGATCCATTAATGTCATCTCTATAAATCCTGTGTTTTTCCAGAACTGAATGACATTAATATGTTGTTTCTTCATTTCTTAGTTCATGTCTATCTCTTAGAAAGCATTAAAATACAGTTCAAAGGAATTTCCTCAGAGTTGTTATGGCTAGCCTATTCTCAAGTCTCCTGACTCTTTAATTTCTGTCCTTTGTCCAATAGTTTTGAATCCATTGAAATATCATTCAATATGGTGCATTGAAATCTACTGATATTCATTTGTAAAGTATAATTTCCTATGTGAACATGGGACATGAGAAGTATGCATCTTTGATGCTAACATCAGGCTAGCTACATACTTGGTAAGCATCTAGTAAAAAATGAGCGTCATGAAATGAAGACAGTTTATATGTTATACGTTTTCAGGATACTCACAAGTTATCATGTTATGGGCTGTTATCATGGCATGGGCTTTTTCTCAGTGCATTGCCCTTTAGCCATATTGTAAAGTTGAAGTGGCTTTTGCTATTTAGAAAAAATTCCAGATGAATCCCTTCCACTCATTCACACCTAACACTTT